>NC_051177.1:66113421-66134089 GCF_013339695.2 Rhipicephalus sanguineus | reverse complement strand
CGCTGCCGCATCTGGACGCGCGCAGTTCGTGGCTGCAGAAATAACGAAAATTGCTCCACAGCATACGCTCATGGAATGCACATACGTTCGCTCATCTGAAGATACCTTGTCACGCTGGTATTCACGAATTTAGCGCGAGCGAAGAGGGCACACGTTTATATTTTTTCTAGCGGCACGACACGGTGAAGCGGAGAATTCGAGCCGGGGTGTTACGTCGATCGGCTCGGCCTGCATGACGCCCCACAAATTATGTATTGACCTTCCGCAAGAGCAACACACGCCGATGGTACAAGAACAGAAGTTCGAAGTTGTGCGAGGGGTTACCAGCCGCTTTGTACATACATTGGTACATATATAAGCCCACGAAAATAACAAGCTTGCAAGTGGTGGCGCTGTGTGTAATGGTTATAGTGCTTGCTTTGATTGCGTGTGGTCGCGAGTTCGATTCCTGTGTCGTGCGTACTGTATGCAAATGTCATGATTGTGCATAAATACTTTGGTGTCCGTTTCTATAATGTCCTAGTGATGAATAGTAGCTGAAATTGCCCGGTGAACGTAATATACTGCCTAAAATATACTTTTTTTTTCATTTCGCGACCGCTCTAGGGCCTCGTATAAAAGGAGGCTTTAACAGCTCTCAAAAGAAGCAGAAAAACTCTCAATGCGCTCTGTTCAAGCCCCCAAAATGGCTTACATAAAAACAACAACTTTACCTCCAAAAGGAGGCTTAAAAGCTCTCAAAAGAACCAGAAAAACTTCAAATGCGCTCCGTTCAAGCCCTCAAAATGAGTTCAATAAAAACAAAAATTTACCTCCTTAGTTCCGTCTAATCACCCCTTAAAGGATGTAAATAAAACCTCCTTTTGAACCTCGTTTTGAAGGGGGTTTTGCGTAGTACCTTTTGGATGCACGTTATGCGTCGAGCCCGAAACTCCCTAAAAGGCTCAAACCCCGTTTGCAGTGTATAAACAAGCCTTAGCGCTGCCTATATGAACAGAGGTAATAGGATACACTTGAAGAGCTCATAGAGGCTCAAAGAATAGCGCAATCTGAAATACTTGCGCAAAGCCCTACGAAAAGGCAAATACTCGGTAACCTCGGCATAAAACTACGCAACACACATGGTGTTAAGACAAATATACCGCATGAAACAAGCAAAATGTTTACGCACCGCAACTACCGGAGAACATGCGCCCTAAGTTTAAAAAAGAAAGGAAAACATAACGCTCGAAAGCAATTAAAAGTAGATTCAAATTTTAAAAGCAAACATTCGGCATGCACGAAAGCATCTTGAGTGACGACAGGAGAATTATTCATTTCGCTCAGGAATTCGAACAGCCCCAAGCAAGCACCTCTTGTCATCCAGGTTACCTATACTGTTCTTTTTTTAATCTCAAATGCGCTAGCACCGCAACACTGTATTCAAAGCAATGTTAGCGCTGTACAATATCTGTTCTATATATAGATTCGGAAATTAGGTAAATTTTTTAACATGAAATGGGTACTCGTTTTCGTGGCGACGCCAAATAACATTCCAATTTCTAAAAGACACCATTGCGGCTGTGTGTTTCCGCATCACCACCATTCGAATATATTACGTAGGACCGATCGCTAATACAGAATTTTTTCTGCTAAGTGTCACCAGGCGACTTGTTCTTTGTAAAGCAAGCGCCTGAGTGCTCCGTCTGCTTCAAGGAACGCAATAGATTACATCAAGCTAAGTGACTCCTGAAATGTATTTCGAAAACAACGTCCTATGAACAACCGCGGAAGGATATCACGTGCTCGAAACAAGGAGCATTACACACGGACACTATTCACCAGTTGCCGTTGGCAGCAGCCATATCGAAGCAGGAGTGCATACTTTGGCATAGTTGGTTCAGTACATCAAATGACGTCATATAGCGCTAAAGCGACAGGGAAATGGTCTTGTCGCCTTCCTTTGCCCTATCATTTCAGCGCTATGGCCCCATTGGATATTGAAGGAAAACTTTTTTTTTTTGCCGAAAAAGAAGCGCGAAGCCAGAGGTAATTTTCAAAAATTCACCCTGTAGTTGTGATGTCATTGTCGTATTTTTATGTGGTTTTTTTGGCCAAACGTGTTCAGCAATTAGGGGAGGTGTCTCCCTGCTGAAATGCTTGCGAACATTTTTATCAACACGTTAGATTTTGCAGCTCATTCAGCTTAATAGGCATGGAAAAGTTCTCTTTTTCATGACATATACCGTAGTAAAAATTTACATTGAACTTAAAGAATTAGGCAGAACACAATTCTGATGTCCGTCCAATGTAAGTGTAAGCGCACAGTGGTTCGTGTGCTACTGCAGTCTGTCCAATGCACCGGCCTCATGACATTGTAGCCAAGTACCTAAATCAACATTTATTTCTGTACGTTAAACAAAAGGGTTAATGAAGACAAGCAAACATGGCAACAGTGCTAACTCGAACCACCTTATCCAAAAAATGTGCGCAGCTTGCACTAGTTGGTGGAAGGCTGGAAACCAACAGCAGAGCTAGTGTACGACCCTGATTCTTCTAAGTTAAGTGTACTACTACTTGCAAGTAGTGCCAAGCTTTTGCTGGATATGCGACGTTTTATTGCGATAGCAATTATATGAACAGTCTCGACGGGTTTTTGATAAATTGATAAGATCCCCCGCGCATTGTACGTTCTACCGCGGGTAAAAAGCGCGCGGGCGGGGGCGACGAACGCGGGCCGAAGCAGAGTTCGAACGACGCGGCCATTTACCGTCGCTCGGAGGGTGCATGCGATAACATCACCCCACTCGGGAGGCCTGCCGTCGAAGCAGACAGGAAACGCCCCGCCCGCCTTCAACGAGCCTTAAAAGACGCGAAGACGCGAGGGGCGGGGAAGTGTCTCGCGAGGAGCAACTTTGAACTTTGAATCAAAGGCGCGGTTCGCGATCGCTGGCGTGCGCGTTATCTCGAAAGCCGTCACAGCCAGGGCTTGTATACCTTCTACGTGCTGCGCTCTGAACGCGAAGTGCCTATGCGGAGAGCATCTCTCCCTGGAGCGGCCGTATTCTCTTACATCAGCGTTTTGTAGTTACGCGAGATCGGATACAAAACAGTTAGCGGCCAGCCTCACTTCGTGTAACACTACAATTGTTGCTATCGCATCCATTGCTTCGCCCTTACGGTGAAACTGACTTTTTTTTGCTAGCAGTACCAGGTATGGCTAGGCATGACTATTCTTCTCCGGTTTCGGTCTATTCCTCACAATCCCCACCTTACGCACGTCTTACGTGGTTTTGGCGGTAACATGTCACGTGACTAGCTGTTTTGTGATGTCGAGATTTTAGTCACGTGATTAGCGCTCACCTGCTTTTGGTGGGACAAGTTGTTACGTGATGTTACGTGAATTTAGTCACGTGAATGTACGCTGTTACGAGATGTTAGGTGCTTTTAGTCATGTTACAATTGTTACGTGATGTTACGTAGCTTTGTCACGTGACTAAATGTTAAATTTTTAGTCACGTGGTTATTCGTTAGGTGAAGTTACGTGGTTTTTAGTCATGTGACATTTTACGTAATGTTGCGTGATCTTAAACACGTGACTAGATGTTACTGGATATCACGTGATTTTAGTCACTTCATTAATTGTTACGTGATGTTATGTGATTTTATGCACGTGACTAGATGTTATGGATATAATCGTTATTTTAGTCACTTCATTAATTGTTACGTGATATTATGTGATTTTTGCCACGTGACTAGATGTTACCCGATGTTACGTGATCTTAGTTCGGCGACACATGCTATGTTATGTTACGTAATTTTTAGTGACGTAACAGACTCGTCTATCATAGTTATTGCATTCCACATCGAACAAATAGACGCACGTTGTTGCGGGAGCGAAGCGGAAGATGAAGAAGAAGACGAAGCGGGTGCGTGGCGGTTCCAGTTGACGATAATTTCTATCGCTGTATGAGGCGCAACGAATACCTTGAAGAGCTCCGCTGTTAGAATTTGGACTATACTTTTATCTCGCTCTTTCCTGGGCCCCTCAAGCAGCAAGAACAAAGAGTTCCGGCAACTTTAAAGTTCCCGTCAAGAGCCAGGAATGGCGCTGGCCCATAGCGGTTGGTGAACATTTGGTTCACTTGGGTAGACCAGGTTAAGCTTTAGTCGTCGAGGTTCATAGTGCCAGCGTACACACACAATCCACTGGGGACTCGCTGCTTGCCGTTCTCCACTTCCATGGTTGACGGTGCGAGAAAGCGCACGTCCTTTCCGCAGCACACCATAGCTCCTGACGACGAGCCCAAACGCGCCCGCAGGTCAAGTGGAGAGGATGCGGTGGAGTGCAGGCTGGTGCAGAGCAAAAGAGCAAATGTCGCCACGCGGAAGAGAACGGCGCGCCGCGACGCGTATGCTACACGCCGCCTGGCGCTGACGTCACGATAGAGTCAGCACGGTTGAGCTAGAGCATTGGGCGTGTGCGCGCACTGGGTGAGAGGGTGCACCTGCGGAGTGACGCTGGCCCTTCCCTCACCCTGCATTGAAATCAGGCACTAGTGTATAGTAATCAGTCAACTTATTAGTAAAAGAACACTCCTTTGTAGTGCGTATCGGTCATCATGTGGTGCACCGACTAGAAAAACAGTCTGGTCGTTCAATGAACGCATCGTTTATTTTAAATAATTATCTTGAGAACGAATTGGCCTTTATCATTACTAAACTTATGTTCTGATACCGTATGTATCCTGTACAACTGTTAACTTGAACCATCATCTCCTTTCTATGTGTTTTTCCGTTTTCCATTAGGATTTCATTACATTCGAGCCAACGCTCAACATCCGGCTGGAAGTGGAAGAATTTGCGTGTGCTCCTTGATAAACATATTGCAGCTAGGTGCTAGCGCCATTATAAAGTAAGTAGGAATAGAAAATTACCTATTTTTAGCTAATCAAGGGGCGGAATTTTCATTGACATTCATTTAAAAACGCACTACGAGTCATTAAAATACCTTCAGTAGCGGCCATTTCTTCTCACAGGAAAGCGGTCATGGTAATTTTAATGTTGTAAGAGTTCTGTGAAACACACGCTGCGTTTCTGTTACTTTTAAAATAAAAGAGAAAGAGTTCGCTGTTTTAAAACAATAGTGTAAAGCGTTTTGTCATAATGTATGCAAACATGCAGGCTCCGTTATGCCCATGCAGCAGCAATACCTGCAAGTTACTGTAGAATGTTTGGTTATTTACTTGCAATTGTGAAATCTGTTTCTATGATTTCAGTAGCGCCTTGATAGTATGGGTGCTTTACCAATGTATTACACGCTTTCCACTACTTGTGCATTTGCCGATGACATTTTTTTTGTATGTTAAGGTGAAAGCCTTTAATGTCTCATACTCGCGGTATCCGTCCGTGCCCTGGAATGGTGCCAGCTGTGGCCTCTCTCCCTCACACTCTCTCAGCAATTACGGGATCACACAGCGGCGCTTAGCAACAGTTGCACATTGCTCCTTTCAACGCGCGTTGTTGCGCAAGGTGAAGCGGCGGACAGCGCGGCGCCTGGCGGCGGCGCCTGTCCGTGCCCCCTCACACTCTCCTAGCAATCACGTGAAGGCACAGCGGCGCGCGCGACAACGCTCCTTTGTCAGATGTCTCGCTGCAGCAGTCGAGTTAGTCGGATGGCTCCCAAAAGGCCCGGTGATGATTCCACGGTAAGCGGTTTGGAGAAGCACCCCAAAGAATGCGGATTCCCTAGATACAATGGCATAACCAGCCGAATAACTACAGGCTTCGCCGAACACACTTCGAAATTTACAAAGTGTCCAATTTTTTTCTTTCTTTTAGATGCTAAGCAGTTTATGGCGGAGTTCAATCCGGTGGTGTGTGGCGTGACCACTCTTCTGTGCATGCGCAAAACCCTCTCCACACACCTCCTCTCCACTCCCCCTCTACACTTAGCGCCTGCCGAGATTGCGGAGCAGCGGAAGGCTCGACGCGCCGAAGCGCGACGTAAACGTTGGCAAGCGGACCCACGCTCCATGATAGGAAGCCCAGCGCAAACGGCAACGTCGGCGGGAAACTGCTACAGATGAACCGCGGGCTTGAAATGCCGAAACGCAACGGCAGCGTCGGCAAGCAAACCCGGCAGTACGCAACGCGGGACGTCGAAGAATAGTTCGTTTGTGCATGCTATCGACCTCGGGCATGCTACCGACCTCGCGCGTGGAAACGCGAAGAGGACCGTTACGCGCGTCGTGTCTTCCCTCTAGCCTGGCCGTTAATTCTCACAGGGCGAGTGGGGAACGCGGTCGACAGGCGCAGTTAGAGGGGGGCAGCGTCGACAAGCGCGCTAGAGGGGGACAACGCCGAGATGAGCGCCAGCTCATCTCGGCGTTGCGCAGAGAGAATTTCGGCATGTCTAGCCCGCGTTTCAGAGGAAGAGTGGAGAGGGGGAAAGGGAGAGAGAGGGGAGGGGACGTGGAGAGAGGAGAGAGAAAGGAAAGAGGAAAGTGGAGAGGAGGTGTGTGGAGAGGGTATGCGCATGCGCATTAAGGGTGGTCACGCCGCACACCACCACCACCACCGGTTTGAACTCCGCTATATGATGCTTCGCATCTAATTACGTTTGTATGCCTATGATTCAGCAAACTATATTAAAGCATTGCTCGACCCCACAGGAATACATTAACGAATGTTATATATGATATCCACAGCACTGCACCCTAAAGTGCACTTCGTCCGCCAGAACGACGCAGTGTCCCTCTTCATTCCTCACGAAGCTGGGCGATGGCCTCATGCTGACCGAGGATGATGCCATATCGATTGGCAGCCGCTTTGTAGACTAGGCTACGTAGGCCGCATACGCCAGCTAGTCTACGAATACGACAAGCACCATCCACTGATGTTGGTCTACGTAGCACTATCCAGGATTACAAGCCTCGACCGCCTATACCTCACCAACGCGAAGGGTGGCTTCAGGTTCCGACAGGCCGCCGGCTCTATCGAGAGATAATTTGTCGACGAAATGACCGAGGCATCCACGAATACCAACAGCTCTACTATACCACATACTTCACTACACATGGACCCCCGCCCCGCCATGGTGGTCTAGTGGTTATGGCGCTCGACTGCTGACCCGTAGGTCGCGGGATCGAATCCCGGCCGCGGCGGCTGCATTTTCGATGGAGGCGAAAATGTTTGAGGCCCGTGTACTTAGATTTAGGTGCACGTTAAAGAACCCCAGGTGGTCGAAATTTCCGAGCCCTCCACTACGGCGTCTCTCATAATCATAGCTTGGTTTTGGGACGTTAAACCCCAGATATTATTATACACATGGACCCCCGTCACCACAATCACGACCAGATCTTATAACAAGCCATGACCAGCTGCTGGTGCTCACTGATCACGGTGATGATGCCCTTGTTCAAGAACTGTCAACAACTTCTTCCACACGTGCACACAAATTCGTGAAACGTGCGTGCGCTCTTGGGACACGTATAACCACTACATATCGTCTTACCGCTACTGGTGTTGGTAATACCCACGTTGCCATTGGCAGTGTTACCCAACCGTAAACAACTGCTTATATAACACATATGCGGCTCTTCAACATCTATGTGTGCGTGTAAAATGTATACAAATCTTTAGCGTCATTTTGTAACGTGTCGCTGAGTAAAGAAATTACGCCACAGTCTTCTTCCCGCCGCATGCTTCGCATAACTTCGACTCCCACAGCACGTGGGATCTGCCGATTTTTTTTCTCATCCTTTCATGCCCTCTAGCTCCTAGGGCATTCCTGTCCTCAATCCGCTTCTCTATTGAGAGTACCACGTAGGCGACATAGATCCGCCTGGAGAATTCTCTGCGCATCAGTGAAAAGCTTTCTCTTTCTATCTCGTCCCCATTTATCTAACGCAAGGATGGCTTACAGCACTCCCATAGTGCAGTCCATAGATGAGCGCCTGAATCTTTTTCGGAAAAAAGACCATATGCCAGCGTCATGCGTGGCAACAAAATGCTTTAACAGATGTCATACCGAGTGGCGGAAGAGTAGAGTCGAACCAGACGTCCTACCAGGCGAATTGCGTAACGAATGGGAGGTTTAAAGCTCTACACCCATTACAAAGGTCTCAGCAGTAATTATTCACGATCATCATTATCATCTAGCAATCAAGAACCAAGTGTGCAGGTGCACATTTAGCCTAAGGAAGGCGTAGTGGGTGCTTCGCTAGTGCGTAAAATGGGGTGATCCTTTGGTTAGTGGGTACCTTGCAGTATCGCTCTAAGATAGTTAACACAGGGATCTAGGAAAGCCGCTGTGCCTGCATAAGCTGTCAATGTGCAGAGTGATCCGACAAGGCCTGACATTCTTGAAATGGGTGAATTATCATCAGATATTTAGCACGAGACCATCCATAACGCTGTATACAGCCGAAACGACTATGACACAGATGTTTCGCGAAATATAATTATATATGTTTTATTTGCTTCTTTTAAACAAGTGCTTGCAGTGCATTCTCTCAATCGTTGCCTACAGTATAACATTCTAGCACTGCTTCTCCGTTTTACTTTTTTCTCGCGTAGTACGCCTCAGTATTTCAACATTATTAACATATTTTTATTCTCCTCTTTTGATTGCGATTTCTGCAGAATTAATTTTGATGTTACCTCATAGACTAACATACAACCACATAAAACTCTTCACTGGAGCAGTAAATTTGGATACTTCCTTGAAAGTCCGACCACTCGAGCAGGTGTTTCCCCTCGTTCTCTGCCAAGTCAACTCTTCTATTCACTAAATCTTCAATTTGACTAAGTCACCGGGAGTGTGGGTAAAGCTGTGCGTCGCATAGAATCCAAGAAGTTGGCATAGTGATTTGCTGAGTCTATCTTCGAAATAGAGAAGAAAAGATAACCGACTCGCGAAGAGAAAAGTACTGGCTCCGGCTGGCGATGCTTCTTCGTGAACGCAAAAAAAAAAAAGATGTGCGATTTTGTTCTTTGGTCGTAGTACCCCACCTCGGCTATATAGCAAACCCATCTATCGCAGGTCTTTCCTGCGATCTGTATATACACTCATGACCTCGTCTCCGCAGTCAAGTCTATTCTTGCTCTATTCCTTGATTCACTCCTTTCGGAAACAGCACAGCAATCAAGCAAGTTCCGGCCGAAATTGCCATCACGTACTGCGATAAGGGCCTGCGGAAACGTCACCGCAATGTTTTCCGTTCCTCAGTCTTCCATCTTAGCTCTACCCATCCATGACCGGCAGTTCTCTTTCCGACATCGACCGGGGGGCCAGGGACATTCCCTTCTTTTTTGTCGTTGTTGGTATCCTGCCATTGCTTAAATTTATCAGCAGTCACTGATTCTATCTGACGCTGTTTGTCAAGGTCTTGCAATGTCACTCCGAACAACCACATAATAAGAGATAGGAAGAAATTATGGGAGGAAGAAAACAGGAACGGAGGAATGGTGAGGAAGTCTAGTTTGCTACTTAAGTCGTTAATTGAGGAAGTTTAAGAAAGGAGAGGGAGGAAGTGATGTAAAAAAAGAGAGGGGGTTCAAGTGCGAAACACATGCTGCTGTTCAGTGTGCTCCCCGTGTCACTTTCAAACCTCGTGACACCTGCAAGTAGGCCTGCAAGAATATTTTGCTTTCAAAATAGTTAGAGATCTTGTTTCTTTAAAATACTCAGAAGCCCGCCATTGTTGTTAAGTGGTCATTGTGTAGCACTGCTATGCACAAGGGCGCCGGTTGGATTCCCTGCCACGGTAGCCACATTTCAATGGGGGCGAAATGTGAGAAAGCCCGTGTAGTACGTAAATGTACACGTGGGCTAAAGAACCTCAGCTGGCCGAAATCAATCCAGACTTCGCCACTGCGGCAGGCATCATAATCGTAGTGTATTTCTTCTCTGTAAAGCCCGAGAATTCAATCTCTTAATAAACAGTTAAGTTACACAGAAAAAAGCTAGCTATATCCCGAGCAACTGTATTAAACTTGCGTCGTAGCGGGAGAGGTGCGATACCGTTTGCAGCCTAATTGAACCTTATGAAGATGATAGCTCGAAAGACTACTTGATAGTTCTACGTCGTGCTTTAGTACGAGAAAGCAAAGCGAACCATGGCCTCTTGGAGCACATGTTTTTGACAGGCTCACCTCATGCGCCCAGCAGGAAGTATCATAAGCGACGTAGTTTCAGCATGGGCGCAATACCGCCGTAACCATTAGTGTATACCATGTCCCACCTTTATAGCTTAATGAAGAACTTGTTTTTTCTCGTATACGAATATCTTATGAATTCTAGTCGTAGAATAGTTTACAAGGGAAGGAGCAGGAGGAAACGAATGAAAGGCAGGCTTGTCAAACAGACGAGCATTCATTATCACTCATTAGCAAGATCATTTATCTCAGAAACAGCCCCATAGAAGCACCTTAAAAAGACAGCATTTATTTCCTCCAGTTCAAACGTTTCAAAGGAAGCGTAGAAAATAAAAGACGACAGTAAAGTTCAAGAAATCATATCACCAGCCTACATAACAAGGTAACATCTCCTAATTCAAGACAATCACCAAGGGTGAACAGAGAGGAAGAGCTGTAACGAAAGCCGAAATGTTATTTGTTACTACGCTAGCTACCTGTTTTAATGAATTTAGAACCTGCGTACTCAGGTGACCATTTTATCAGCGCTGCATGCTCACCCATGCGCCTCTGTCAAATTGTCAACTCTTTTTTTTGGACTGAGCATTAAATTGCTTACTGACACAATCGAAAGTTTGTCACGGTGTTTGGGTGGCGTACATGCTCAGAAACCAGCCCAGCCTACCACACCGCAAAAATCGAAGGTTATTTTTACAGCGAAGCTGTATACCTCTCGTTGGTCTGAAAATTTCGTGGCGTCAGCACAAAACTCCTATAGCGCCTATGTGCCACAGAAATTGGGCAAATCCCCCCTACTCACCACAGGCGCTGGAGTGGTCCTGTGATAACAGATGCGCGCGCGCCTTGCGTTTCCCCCTCGGACGCTGAGTTAAGGCATTCGGAGAGGCGGACAGACGAGCCGAAGAACGCAGCGTACCGAGGGAAAGAGCGAAACGAGCAAACGCGTGTAACTCCGCTAGCGCATGCTGTATAGAGACTTGTGCACAGCACGCAACGCCACATATAAATTTCGACCTATGGGTGGTTTACAGGGTGGTTTACCGGGTGTACAGGGCCCTGGTTTAGGGGCCTTTTAGCAACTGAATGCAAACGACATTTCTTTCTTTACAATCGGGCATACAACATGTGGCTCAGTAATCGTTTCATAATGAAAACCACAAAACAAACATCAAAAACACTTGAGGAGTGATAAGGCACCTGTGAGCAACGTTAACGTGCTCCCACGAGTTCCTGATAAAGATTAGGTTGCAGCTGCTTTACACTTCATACAAGGCCTTCTAATGACAAGAAACGGTCCTTGCGTCTCTAAACGGGTGTTTCCCGCATTAATATATGAAACGGAGACCCGTCTAGCAACTGATTCAGTCATTCTAAGACTGCAGTGGCAACACCACGGAAATTAATGACACCCGATGAACAGCGTGAATACAATGTTCGACGAAAGGAACAAATTTGTCTAGCCAAACATGGTCGCGCAACCAATCACGGTCTACCGCAGCGACCACAAAGCTATTATCACTACGATTGCTCTGAAACAATAATAAAACATACCCCCATATCAGAATATGTGTTGTTTGATACGGCTTCGCTGGACATTCTTGCTCGGAGGGTGCGATGGCGGCCAATCTTCAGCTACGCTGTTTATACTGGCCGTTAGTTCATCCATAATACGCCAAACCTCGGTCTGGCTTTGGCAGGTATGTGTCACTGAGAGCTGATATATCATCATAATCGTCATTTATTAACCCTTACAGGCCCCTCTTGGGGTATTAAATGTGCCAAGCAGCTGCTAACATAGCCATCAATGCCTAGTGATAGCCAATCGAATAACCAACAAATAGCTAACCGATAATCATCAGTAGCCAACTTCTAGAAAATGCTCGGTTGTGCTTAGCATGGCCCAAATACATGGCTAAGACCGGGTCATAGCCAATCTATAACCAATTGAAAAGTAATTGATAATAGGTCGATAGCAAAGAAGCTCTAGAAAATTATTGAATGACCTTAGCGTTGCCGAGATGCATGACCGATACCTTGTGATAACCAATCGAAAGACAATCAATGGGTCATCGATAATCGATGAACAACCGATACATCACAGAAGATCCCTCGATGAACTTAGATTGATTTAAAAAATGCATGACTGACACGTTGTGATAACCAATCGAATGGCAATGAATAACTGATCAATAACTCGTACATTCTAGAAAATGCTTAGACGTGCTTACCCTAGCCGTATATAGCAAGGGGTGGGAAAGAAGGTTGAGGGTGTGGAGGAGAGAAAGAAAGTGGGCAACGCCACCAGCTTCGTTGAATCTTTAGTCTTCGCAAAAGTAGTGTGCGTAGCGGCCTCAACTACGTTACTTTTATAAAAATGCATACTATCTGAGTATCATGTCTTGTTGGTGATGCGTATTATTGTGGCGAAATTTTATAAAATGTGTATCTAATGTGGGCACAAGAAAAGTAATATTAAATACCTATGTTTTCTTAATGTTTACGTTAAAACTGTTGCCAAGGCGTTGAAAGACGCGTCACCCCAAGGAGCAACTGCATGTGTGACCACCTCATATTCCTCTCGGTTGGAGTCATTGCGTGGCAAAACTTTGTTACCGGGACAGTCTCACTTATAATTACATGATCATAAAATGCAATATCTCTGTTCATAGTTTAGTTAAACAGAACAAATAGAGATATCATGAGAATACAGCCTTCCTTCTTGCCTTCTCTTTTTCCTTCCTGCCAGCGTTCGCGGCAAAATAAATGTATTGAGAGAGGGAACACAGGAAATGCAGGGAGGTTAACTAACTAGACGCTGTGCTCTACGCCGCACGCGCGGAAATGTGCTGAAAATTATATTACAACAAAGAAGATCTGAAGTGATCGAAAGATCGACCGCGATTTATTTTCTGGCGTCTATGCTTTGTAATTGCTGGTGCGTGATAGCTATGCCATCGTCCCATTTTCCTGCGTTTTAGAGAAGTAGCATTTCATTATTGTTTCTAAAATAAAATAAGACTGCTAATTTGCATGATTACTGGCACACACAGAAAGCTTTGTATCTAGCATTAGATCGGAAGAATCTCAAAAGTTTGGCCCTTTACCTCTTTTTGTCACAATTTAAAACTGAAATGGGACGTGTCCCTTTCAGCCAAAATTGAAAAATGCAAGAAGAACCCCATGAAGCAAGTAGTTTTCGTTTCCGCTTCAAGGTACATGGAGGTCCTGAAGATGTTTGCGCAGCGATACCCCCGCGGTAACGGAAACGTTGGAGAAAAGAAGCTAATAGCAAGTAAGAGCAATTGAGGTACTAAGCAGTTGTTAAGTGGTGAAGTAATCAGCACGTTTTGGTAATGACATTACTTCGCGCGGAACTCGTCTCTGCAATCTTCTTTTGTTGTGGTTCTTTTCTTGACACTTTCCCTTTTGGCTCGTCGGCATGAACATCTCAGCAAGCCAACTTCCTGTTCTCGTTGCTTTTTTGTGCTGCACTTCCTCCCGGAAACGCCAAAGTAATCAGGCGAGTTCCGGAACAAATTATGATCACGTGATCCGATAACGGGTTGCGGAAATCGTACCACCACATCGTGCATGTTTCATGAATTATTTTCTTTGCATTTTATTTCTTGTTTAATATTTCTGGCAAGGAATTCATTGATAGGAACAATTTTTTCGGTTCCTGCTGTCTTATAGCGCGTTTATTGTACATGATTCTTTAAGAGAAATTTCATCTTGCGAACACATTAGCCTGGTGCGACGTTTAATGAGAATGTCGCTGACGATTATTTGCCATAGTTTGAACAATACATAAGGCCCCTATATGCAACGATCTATGACAGGTTGATTGCTATAAACCTTACCTGCATAACCTAATATTCGGTTTTAACAGTGTGCTGCATCTTCATTTATTATGTGCCGTATGAGGTGCAACATAAAAATAGCTGTCATTCGCATTTACATTGCTATTTTAGGGCACATATATTTCATTAAAAATCTATTTTTGCATATTTTTGATGCTATGTAGAACATAATTTGTCACCTGTGCAAATAATTTCAGATTAGACTCTGCAGTTTTATGCGCGAAAACTACGATATCAGTTTGAAGTACGCCCTGGTTATGGACTCGGAAAAAACTTACAAGGTCCCTTACGCATCCGCCTCAGTCAACTCGAAAGTGAAAGCCACCTTCTTCTTCTTTTTCTTCTAAGTCGATGTATTAAACCTCCGGCGTCCTTCTCCAAAAGCTTTTTACAACTAACGTGGTTTTGCAATGCCTCCAAGATCGGAGGTATTGTAAGCTTTCTGCTCCTCACACCTCCGGGATCGCCCACATTTGACCAGGCAATGATATGTGATGATGTCACCATGCGACGTCACGTCATGTGACGTCACAAACTTTGGCGATCTGTGACATCATGGCGACGTCATCGCGCGGTGATTTTTTGCATCACTCGTGTTGGCATCGCCGATGGGGGACGCCGACACGTGAAGCCGGTCAATTTTCGCGTTCAATGAGGTATGTAAGGCTTTCGACTTAATAAGTTTGCCCATCCATGATTCTTTAACAAACACCTTAAATCTAACTGCACGAGCATTTTCGCATTTAGCTTCTATCAAAGCGCGGTCGCGGTTGCTGGCAATAAATTCAAAGCTTTAGCGCTCTGTACAACACTTGAAGGTGAAAGCCTGCTTCGCACATGGTAATGCGTCAAGCAGGCGCTGGTGAAGCTATAAAATCAATGACCAAACTTCTTCCAAGGCATTACGAGACAGAGCGTGAGAGACACGAATTAAATTACCTGTACCATAACGGAAACCTGCGTGGCCCTTATTATGCTGAAAAAAGAATAATAAATAACAAAGCTATTGTAATATTTGTAGTTACTTGTATTTATTTGACTTGTAGTTCGATGTTCACTACTTCTCTTAAAAAACGGACCCCTGCCACGACCTGTGAAATAGCTCCGGTGTCCTACCTGTTTAACAATACCCTGTCATTACGTGTATAATAAAAAATAAACATTGATTGATTGATTGATTGATTGATTGATTGATTGATTGATTGATTGATTGATTGATTGATTGATTGAGGCCACAGTGACCTTCATCACCACAGACGGATCTAATACGGTTATCAAATATTGGCTCTTGAATGATCACCAACTCGAATTCATACGTCTTAATAAATCAAATATATATATTCAAACAATTTCAAAAATTTAGCGATGCTTGAATATAGCACACATTTTTGGTGGACTTACCAAAGCTTCCGTTTATTCAGCAACTCGGCTGAGTGAATAAAAAAGTCGATAAGATAAACATCAGGTAAATATAAAGCTTAGAAACGTTATTACCAGGTGAAGTCAATGCCGTCGGCGACTTTCCAGTACGATGACCTTCACGATTAGAAACGGCTTATATGCGACCGAGGTCTACGCAGAAGCGGACGGTCTACCGCCACAGAGTGGCAATGAATGACGCAAACGCAACTAAAAGCGTGCCGTTCTGTGCTGACACGACTGCGGCAGTTGGCTGCATGCGTGTGCACGGCGTTACAATATCACTAAGATGAGTCCTCTATAGAAAAGAAAGAGAGATGGAGAGAGAGAGAGAAAAACATGTATTGAAGAAAAGAGAAACCACTGGCTCATTCAACCCTGCGGTGGAAGCTAAGAATGCGCAGTTTGACTGCTCTATATAGGCTGTAAAAGACTACATTAAAACTGCCAGAAAAGCATAACAAACTAAATACGCAAGCCAAAGCCTCATAGATGGTTTATCCACTCCAGTGTGTGTTAAGCAAAATCTGTCGGAATATATACCCTCGGCCAGGAAATAACTAAAGCCTGATACTGATAAAACGAAAATATTGGTGAGAGCCCCTCTGGAGACAATGAGAGTTCTTTCTATGAGGCAGCGCTGAAAAAAAATGTGCTTTGAATAAAAAAAACAGTGCGTCTTGCCTTAGAGCAAATCGCTTTGCGAATTGGAAACTACCCTTCTTCAAACAGCTCGAAACTGCGAAACGGGATAGACTGAAATACGGTAGGAAAATCGACAACTCTCGAGAAATTGAGAACGGCCGACGCATTCGGGAAGAGGAACAAAAGAGGCTCAAGAGCAGCTGACTCGGGCACCGACGAATTGGAGTTGCTCGCAGAATGAAGATACGTACAAAATGGGGAGAGCGGTTGAAATAGAAGCCTTCCAGAATAAATAACAAACGAAGCCCGGTAGCAAAGCTCTATATGATCTTATTTTTATATGTGCCCACTCGCTCTGCCTGCAAAGGTGTGAAAGAAGGAATAAATAAGAAATGTTGTAAGTAGAGTAAATGTTTATCTACCTGCAGAATCAGTAAATGCGCCTGACGCATTCACTCCTCGTTTAAACCAGAATGTTCTGAAACACTGCATAAGATAGATAAAAAAATTAAGTAAAGTCTACAACCAACTCCATGAACAAGGTGTCCGATGTAAATGACAGGAAGAAAACTCTCGGACGTTAAAGTGACAGCATCAATCGACAAACGAACCGCTGAACACTTGGAGAACATCATATTAGCACTGCGTCTTCCAGAATTCTTTAACATACATTTATTTGTTGAGAAACTAAGACATAAATACCCGAAGCCGTAGTTTTGGGGGGTGAAACGTGTAATATTTTAGTTTTCAACTTCTTATTCCCTTTGCTGCCATCACCGCAATGTTTTAGCAGAATCGGGAAAATAAACGCCAAGAAGAAAACAGACAATCAGTAAATAAAAGCTCCTACCTCAAAGTTGACAAGAAAGAATATCACCGACGATTACAATGCTGCCAATGAAAATTCTGAGGACTGCTTCGTCTTGGGGTGAGGCCAACTCTGTTTCAAGTTTTGGCTTTCCACAAGGTAACGACTACGCCATAAACCATAATTTTTGTGAAGTAGGGCAGCACTCACTACGAAATTATTCGTTTTCCTACGGATAAACGAGGTACCGGCTACACATCTGTAAGGTATATTGCGCACTTTGTTGATGCAGCATGCGGCTGATGACAATGAAGAATTATGGCTGAGTACTTTGAATAGGGTAGGAAGCATTAAAGCACACACTGGTTTCGCAATTGGCATTGTGTATGGCTGGTTGTTTTTTTACTCTTCTGGCCCGCAACATTACATAGGTTAATGCGATTCGTTGCCCGGGATGACGCCTGTATAGGGTATTTTTGCAAAATAGTTTCTAGCACCAGCGTCACTCTGTGGTAGAATACTCAACTACCGCGCAGACATCCCGGGTTCTAATCACATTCGATTCTGTGCATTCTTTTCTCATTCTATTTCTTCATGTCTATCAGTTATTTTTTATTTATATCGGTTACGCCATCGATGGCAACGGCGACGCCGCTCAACGTAGGAACTGGCGCCTAAGTGCGCTCTAACACGCAACCATGTACTGGGCGTGTTGAAAGTTGGCACCAATTGCTTTTTTGTGTTCATGACGTCATGGTTGTTACAAAATGAGATTAGGTGCTTCGTTGGCTCTGTTGAAGTGCTACGAGAGAAAAAATTATTTAAAATAACACCCCCCCCCACACGCACACTCACACACACACACCTTCATATATATATATATATATATATATATATATATATATATATATATATATATATATATATATATATATATATATATATATATGAATGATGGGTATACAACATCGTAGGCGTTGCCAACAGTGACATAAATATTTATTTCCCAACAGTTTCGGGAGGGGTCCTCCCTTCGTCAGGGGATGAGTGCCCTTTTTGTTCAGTTTGGTTAATTCATCTCCTGACGAAGGGAGGACCCCTCCCGAAACTGTTGGGAAATAAATATTTATATCACTGTTGACAATGCCTCCGTTGTGTTATACCCATTACTCGAAAAGAAGTGGCCCACTGAACCATCAATCTACACTTACATAATATATATATATATATATATATATATATATATATATATATATATATATATATATATATATATATATATATATATATATATATATATATATATATATATATATATATTATTATTGTTATTGTAAATAATTGTCTCCCTCGCAGAACTGGGGAAAAGGTTGCATTGTATGTTGAAGATGGAAACCATTATGGAACATGAAAGACCCCAAACACTGCAATGTTTCAAGGACTGCTTAGAGATATATCTTTAGCGTAGCAGGAACGAGGTACTTCATGAGGAGAAGATAAACAAGAGCCGTTACAGTGAGGTTACATCGAATAACATTACTGCAGTATGAGATGACTTCTACTTGCAACTCGCACTCTCTGAATGTATTCTAGTAACACGCTTTAGCAGTTTACAAAACCGAGTGAATTGTTCCCGTTTATATGCTGCACACCTCTAGTCGCATACACGTCTGATGTTTACGTTAACGAGTAAGGTGTGCTCCTGCAATGCGCGTTCACGCCTGCGGCGCATGGGTATAAAATTCATTGAACGTAATAAGGGTAGAGAAACTGGTGATATCTATACTTACAGTTACGTCGCACTCCAATAAGGAACATCTTAAAGGGCTGTAGCATGGAGGCAAAGACCTACGTTATCTTAAAGCTCTTAACCCTTTCTCTCCTGTTTCTTCACTCGTTCCTTCCTTAAAGATATTAAAGGTAAAAGAGGACGGAGGCATTAGAATATTTGTGTCAATAAGCGTATTTTACCATGGCAAATCTTGTTATTTACACTTGAATGAACATAACAGGTGTCGGTTTACAAAAGAAGGGCTGATATTTTCCAGGCTTTACTTAACCCCGTATTGCTGCCATCTGGAAACAATGTGCGTGGCTGCACAAAAAGCGGCAGAAACGACCAACCACGCTACTTTTTGTGATGGGTGCTTTTCACGAACCCTTACAGTTTTTGCGACAGCGCGGAGAATGAGCGTTATATATACGTTTAAACCGTCCTTTTGAACTCTTTAGGGGCACCTCCACATTCCATTTTATTCTGAGTGGCTGCAACATAAGTCATCATCATCATCATAAGGCTGGACAGCGCCCACTGAAGAGGAGAGGTCTGTTTCGCCAATCAACCTGGTCCAATCAAATGTTCTTAACTGTAGCCTTCCTTAATTATATATCGAACATTGGCGTCGGTGGCTAACCACCGCGGTCTTCTAGTGCTTATGGTGCTCGACTGTTGGCCAGAAGGTTGCGGGATCGAGTCCTGGCCTGAGCGGCCGCATTTCCATGCATGCAAAATACCAGAAGCCCGTGTACTTAGGTTTAGTTATACGTTAAAGAACCCCAGTTCGTCGAAAGTTTAGGCGCCCTCCACTACGGCGTCCATACTAATCATATCGTGGTTTCGAGACGTGAAATCCCGCGAATGATTGTGTTATTATTGGTGTCTGTGTGTAAATCGTTTAAAAAAACCTTAGTACGTGCGCGCGCGGGTGTCTGTGTTTGTATGAACACTTAAAACAAAAACAAAAGGTAGAACAGCACGCCCTCTAAGATTTCCTTGTTATCTGCTCCTGTAGGTTGACAGGTGGCAAGGAGCTAACAACATTTTGCTCAATGCATGGAAAATAAAATTTCGCATGCTAGACAGCACAGCCTGAACAAAACAACCTACAAACCAAGAACTACAAGGACAAAAGTTTCTCTCTTGGTGCTTGTCAGTGAGGCTGTATATGTATTACTCATTTTTTCAGGACCTTTTTTTTATATCAGGGGCCGCGAGCGTCTTTTTTGTTCCCTCAATATTTATTTCGCGTTTGAGCGACAGAACCGTAAGTGCTTCTCGTCCCCGTGACGCTGTTGACGGCAAGACGCACTCAGCGCATGAAAACTTTACGACAGACTGACGCGTTCAATCCCAGAAGTATTCTCCTGTTTCCCGGAGCTTTTTAGAAAACCAATAAGAGCCAAAGCGTTTCTTCACGTCGGCAAAGTGAGTTCTTCCGAACAGAAATGCGCAAACCCACTTGAATTGCGTTCCCTGTGTATCACGTACCTTACGCTGCATTGTCGTCTTACAATGGCACACTTTCAGCTCTTCTCATTGCGTTTCGAAATCGAACGTCTCTATGACGAGAAGGCCACTTTCGATTCCGCACTCGCAAGACAAAAAAATCGGCTGAGGTTTAGTTCGTCAGCTGATTTTTGAAGCAGCCGACTAAAACCCGGCCGAAACTGGCTGAAGTTTAACTCCCATGTTACGCTTACCATTTTTCGTTCCATCAGGCATGCGTGGTGTTCTATTCCCCGGTTCATTATTATTATTATTGTTATTATTATTATTATTATTACTATTATTATTATTATTATTATTATTATTATTATTATTATTATTATTATTATTATTATTATTATTGCTATTATTATTATTATTATTTCATTTGAAGACACAGAGGAAATGAAGGTAAGGGGGAAAGAAAATAGGAAAAAAACAAATAACAGAGACGCAAACACAAATTAGTAGTCACATGCAAAATGTCTATAAACACGAGGCCAAATCGGTATTGTTAGCGAAAGTTAGTAG
>NC_051177.1:65975921-66108421 GCF_013339695.2 Rhipicephalus sanguineus | reverse complement strand
GTGTCGCTCAGTAAAAAAAAGTTACGCCACAGTCACCTTCCCGCCGCATGCTTCGCTTGACATTGACTCCCACGGTACATGGGATCTGCCGAAATTTTTTCATTTAATGAAATAACCTGCTGTCATTTAACGTGCTGTCTGATGACTCGACGGAAACGTTTGTATTTCAGCGTTACGTTGAACTATCCCTAGAATTTGCAACTTTTGTGCATTTTGAAGTTGGGGCACAAAAGTGGAGATGTATCATGTGCACCTATTCTACTTAACTACTGTGTTTCTGCTTTTTTTTTATGCTCATAAGAAAACTTTGTCAATGTATACTCTCACAGAATACATGCCCTTTTTTCACTGGTATGTGCTTCTGAGCTGCACTGGCGTCTCCACATCGAAATAATCAAGGCGTTCTAAAAGACAAAACAGGCGCAATATATTATGACAATCAAAAAACGTGGTTGCCTCTATGAAAAGCTCGCACGCGGGCGTACACCAATTATCGCCCAAAAATAAGCTTAAATGGGCCTCAATATGAAAGGAGGCCGGTATATATATATTCGGTGGAATTTGGTGGTTGTACAGCGATTTTTCTAGTGGGCTATTGGTGAGTAGTAGGATTTACCCGATTTCTGTGGCACATAACCATTTATGATGATGATAGTTTTCTGGATTGACTCACAAGAAACGATTTGCTAAGCAGCTTCGCTGATAGAAGCCATCTGTAAAGTAGAAATCGATGCATCTAGTTCAAACTAAGAGCGATATTGTGTACGTATAATATCGGAGCGTAAGTTTACCTAAGTGTCATTTAGCTATTAGGATAACTACTGCAAATATTTCATTCAGTTCATTGAGGGATTGTGAACAGTTGTGTGTTTCGGCACCAGGCGGAGGAGACCTCTACCGCGCGTCTCTGTCTGCGTGGCCTCCGAGATCCTTTTCTACAATGCGCAAAGCACAAAGTTAACGAACGTCAACCTGCGACTGCCACAAGCAGGCACTTAAGTCATGGATTAGGGTCACCTCCAGGATTGTTTTTATTCAAAATGTCGCACGCACGCAATCAACACGCAGCGAGACAGAACAGCATTCCAGTGGAGCGCGCCGCTCCAAATGTATACACTGTTGTCCACTTGACTCTGCGGCTGCTGTGGTAAGCTCCGGCGAGATGACTTACGGACGACGACATTTCCACTGGATTACCGCTTAAACAGAGAACTGTTATCAAGGAGTGAAAAGTTCTCCCTCTTCGACTAACCCTATGCATAATCGAAATTTGCGGAGCCCTTTTCTGCGTTTATTTTAGTGTTGAATCTCTGGGCGAGGTCAAATCATTAGTATACTGCAAGCTATTCTTTCAGAAAAAATGTACTTTGTGATCTTTTCTAATTGATGACATTCTTGCTTTAAATACTGATGCATAAAATGACAGGTGAACTGTTGAACGGATCGATTTAGCGAAGCAACGAAGTCAACTGGAGCAACGCCTGGCCAGCAGGTACGAGGGTCATAGGTTACGAGAAGACAGCAAAAATTGGCCGCGTATCTGCGTGCTTCGCTGCAAATGTCGTGTAAAGACGATAGAAGAGGCGCTGTGTGAGATATGGACGCCATCTGGCAATACGTCGGGAAACATGAGTGCTGTGTTGCGTGCTGGTAGTCCCGGCGCAGCAGCAGGCGAATACAAACAGAAAGACAGACAGAAAGACAGACAGACCAAAATTTCTGCGTTTAAGTTCCCCAAGAAAGACTATCGTCTTTAAAAATCCCAATGTTACCAAAGAAAGCTGACATGCTAATGCTACCTAAAGTCACCCTTAGTGAAGCTGTTTAATAAAGTAAACCTCATATATCAATCTTCTATGGATCACGAAATCAGGTGTAAATACATTTTTATATGCGCAATTCGGGCCTCATATTGATAGTAAAGAATAAAAATAGTTACCAACAATCGCTGTGAGATCTCGTGAGTTGCCTTGAAAGCAAAAAAAATCATAATGTAATTTTGCTTTTTAAATGCGGAGCATTTCTTAGTCGCACCTGCGGCGACGGCCGCCGTCCACACCCCCACTGCACATGCTCGGCTCGTGTCGTGCCGGCAGCAAGCCTCTCCTCTGCCTCCCTCCCATGCTCGGATCGTCTCGTGCCGGCAGCAGGCCTCTCCTCTCCCTCCCTCCCTCCTCTCGATCGAACTCGGGCGGTGTGTATATAAGAGGCGGAGCGCGCGTTCGGAATTCAGTCAAGGGCGTCTTTACTTGGCTTTCGCTTGACTTGACTCTTTGCTTGACTCGAGTAGGTGCGATGGAAGCAACAGTACCTTCAATCAGCGTCCCACCACTCGTTGAAGGCAACGTTACCCTACCCTCACCGTCCTTGGCGTCAACAACAGCAAGCAACGCAGAAGACCAGGCTGCGAAGAGACGAGCATACGACGCTGAACGCAAGCGTTTAAAGCGAGCTGCAGACCCGGAACTTCGTGCACGAGAAGCTGCTGCGAGACGGCAACGACGGGCTGCGGATCCTTCACTCGGGGAACGAGAAGCAGCTGCTAAACGGCAACGACGGGCTGTGGATTCTGAACGTTGTGCTCGAGAAGCAGCAACCGTTCGTGAACGTCGAGCTGCGGATCCATCACTCGGGAAGCGCGACGCTTCTGCGAAACCCCATTACGCAATATTCACGCGATACCCCCCCCCCACTCTGCGACGCATTTACTCGAGTTCCCCCCGTGGGAAGATGCGGGCGACATTTTTTAGGGGCGAAGCTCCTTATGCCGTGGGTCTGTCCATCCTCCGTTTGTAGGTTTGTAGGTTTGTAGTAGCCACCTCTAGTTCGTGAGAAGCGCGCGTTCTGGTATGCAGTAGAAGAAGAAGACGACGCTGACGAGTGAGACTCTCGTGCGTGTTCGCCTGTGTGGCTATAGTGTACTAGAAGAAATTCTAGTACACTATATGTGTGGCGTTCTTTCTTCTTTAGTACGTCTCGTGTTTTCAACGACACCCGAAGACAACATTTGAGAAGTAACGCGCCATGAGGCTCCCTCTTGGCACGCTTTCTCTTTAGCTCGGAGTCGCCAGATGGAAGACAAGGCTGCGGAACGGAGGGCACGGAAGGCGGCGGCAGCGCGCGCTCGCAGACAGAATCCTGAGGTGAGAGCCCGCGAGGCCGAAGCTGCACGTCGACGCCGCGAAGCAGTTTGAGCCCGCGAAGCCGAAGCTGCTCGACAAGCTGCACGGCTGCGCCGAGAGGACCCCGCCGTTCGAGCCCGCGAGGCCGAAGCTGCTCTACAAGCTGCACGGCTGCGGCGAAAAGACCATTCGAGGGACGTGTATAGACCTAGTATTTTCTAATTTCCAGTTGCAACCCGTACAAGAACCGCTGTCCCTTCACTTCACGGAGCACAAAGCCGTGATAATGAAGGGACAACGCAAGCCAAGCATCATCAAATTAAGAAAAATAAATTTTCATGTTTGTAATATACACACAGTTTTTCTCACTCTTCATATGATGATTGATGGGGCGTTACACAGAGCACTCACGGTTTACCGATGATTCTCTCTGGAGCTTCGCCCCACTCATCATCATTCACCACGTGGATATGCTGTGATTTTTTTCACTTATGTTGGCAATAGCGTACCGAATTGGTCGTTTAGAATAGTATCAGCAACACATGCTTCCTAACTGTTGGAAATTGAATTACTCGCCTCATTAATATTAGTACTAAGAACTTCAACAGGCAAAGAAATACAAACATCGATTAAATTTATGCTGCTCGGCTCAATGCTCTGGGACGTACGCACGTAGCCCGTAAAGAAAAAAAACACATTTCACTGTATTCCTAACACTTTCATAATAAATACAGGTTCAAAGATATTGTAATCGGGAGTATGCTCTATTGAATTCAAATGACGTTGGAAGATAAGAAAGATTTCCAGAACGTCAGGATCTCGTTTTTTTTTCATTTCGTTATCTTTTTTACACCATTTTAGTCGGCTTGTCATTTGCCTTTTTTGTCTTGGTTCGTTTTTCTGTTATTTCACTTAATTTGTTTGATACGAATTAGAACGCAGGGCAGTTGCCATCCTTTATTTCGGTTTGTAGCATAACATAAATTAATGTAACATAAATTCCAACCCAACAAACGAGTTCAATGCATTAACTGTGCTCATGAGAAATTGAGGGCCGAGAGAGTCCATTTGTTTGCTGCAAATTTATACACGCTGCGCTTGCCCCCTCGAGGATGCCGTTCACACTTTTCTACTCAGTGTTTATTCTCATGGCTACTTCTGTCTCATCTTTTGTGACAACATTTTTACAAAGAGACTGTGTGCACGTATGTACTTTGGCTGGCTGGTTTTAGGAAGTCAGGAAGCTGCAGCGCCCCGCTGTGGGCAAGTTACAGCATGTCGTCGCAAGTTATCGACGCTACACGGATCGCGTGTTAGCAGAAAGGCTGGGGCTGTTCCGTTTAGCTGATGACAATGTGCCGAGTGCACCAAGTACACAAAAGAAAAACAACGCTTTAATGTGGTCCTTTCCTTTTTCAGCGGCAACTGAAAGCGGGTACATGCTAGAACACTTTTTTTTTTATTTATTCAGGCTTCATGTACGAGGTCTTCTCGGAAGTGTGCCATCCTCTTTTGGGGGTGACGTTTCCCTAAAACTTGCAACACTGGCTCTCTCTCTTCCACAAAAAATGCCGCAGGCTTTATACTTTTGCATACACTGTTCAGCACTCACACGATCAATCTCGTAAGTGTCAATTAATGAAAGACGGAGAAAGTTCTTCTCTGAGTCACTCAATATAAAACGAGAAGAATAAGACGTACGGACAAATGTCACTCAAAACAGGAAGGATAGAAGTTGATGGAATGACCAAAGAGACGAAATATATCTGAATGGTACACGCGAACACCCAATCGATGAACGAGTTTGCAAAATAACTGCACAATTAGTAAAGCTGTATACAGTCGCTAAATCTTTGTGAGACACTGCAGCGTTATCCGTCTTTTGTTTTTCTGAGAATGCGGCCAAGCCAGATGCATTGCAATACAACCGCTGTACCAGTTCGTGTGTATGATTTCAACGTGAATCGAAAAAAAAGCACGCTGTTCACGAGTCAAAGGGCCTGAGTAAGTGACGATGTACGTTTCATTCAATAAGGAGACGCAATACACCAATAAAAAAAAACAAAAAAGACAGACGAACGACCTGTCTTCTCCTTGGTGCATTACGTCTCCTCTTTCAGCGAAGAATGCGCCATCGAGCCTAACAACAAGCTTTACCAAGGCGAACGTGACGAGCGACGGAAAGGCGCTGCCCCATCTTTCACGTCCTTAACTCTACACTTTTTTTCTTCTCCTAGCCTTGCTTATTCTTTGACTAATGGCGAGCCAGACGGGTAAGTAGATAAGCCAACTACCTTCCTTTTTTCATGCTCCACCTCAGAAGTCACTAGAATAAGCAGGGTATCCCAAATATCACGCACCACGATTTAAAAAAAGGGGAATGTCGTTATGCGAAGCGCATCTAGTGCGTACTCTTCCCAGTATACTGTAGTAGCCACTAGTAAATTTTTTGTTAATAGGTTTTACTTATTAGTCTGACTTATGTTTCTAACTTGACAAGTACTACACCTGATTGTTAAAATTACCATGAGGAATATGTAAGCATGCTCAAATGGCATCTAACTGCGCTACTTTCAACAACGTACTAATTACGTGCTCATTTTTTCCCGGCTGATAAAGAAAACACGCGAAATATAAAAAATAACATGTCACGACGCTCCCACGCACAAAAGGTGGGAGCGTAGTCTTGATTTGCTACCTCACAGTGATCCTGTTTGAGGGCGCTGCTTCCTGATGCGCGCTGAAGTTTAGTCACGTGCCATTTTCCGGATTTCGCGGGCTTTCTTCATTAGCCAAGCAAAGCGAGCACGCAATTAGTACGTTCTTGAAAACAGTGCGGTTAGATATCATTTGCACATGCCTAATATGCCTCATTGGCATTTTAATGATTCGGTGAGTATTTGTCGACTTAGAAACATAATTAGGACTAATTATCTAAGGCTTATTAACGAAAAAATTAGTAGTGGCTACTACAGCATACTGGGGACAATATGCACTAGATGTGCTTCATGTAATGACATCCCTCTTTTTATATATTGCGCTGCGTGATATTTGGGACACCCTGTATATCTTTTTCTGCTGTCAACGTAGGGCAAAGCTGTGGATTGAAAGCGTCATTACCGAGCGACTTCGTTTTGCTAATAATGTCGGCAACTCAATCAACCCAATACATCCTGGACAGAGTGAGCTGCTCACCCTGTTTACCAATGCAATTAGTCGCTTATGCTGTTGCTGATGAATATATGGTTGGGATGATGGCATCTAAAGCAAGCGTGTGCCCAATAATGGGGCAGAAATAAAGTGGCTTGAAGGACACAGGAACGTCGGTTAAGTCTGGTGCAACGCTACCGTGTAAAAGCTAATGGACCGCCGTTTTTGATAAAGAAGATCATTAATATTTGTGAGCTTACCAAGCTTTAGTGGAGGCGTCTTTCACTGGCGGTTATGTATGAAAATTATATGCGCTTGTTGAAGTACTATTGTGGCAGAGTCACACGACTTCCAAACAAGCAGTAGAATGCGCCGTAATGCCTAATTTGAACTCTCGTTGGTCTATATTCACCAGAATTGCTTAAACTCGGAAAATACTTTCATCATCATCATCAGCCTGTCTACGCCCACTGCAGCGCAAAGGCCTCTCCCATGTTCCGCCAATCAACCCGGTCCTGTGCTTTCTGCTGCCACGTTATACCTACAAACTTCTTAATCTCATCTACCCACCTAATTTTCTGTCTCCCCCTCACGCGTTTGCCATCTCTTGCAATCCAGTCAGTTACCCTTAATGACCACCGGTTATCCTGCCGACGTGCTACGTGCCCGGCCCATATCCATTTCTTCTTCTTGATTTCAACTATGATGTCCTTAACCCCCGTTTGTTCCCTGGCCCACTCTGCTCTCTTCCTGTCTCTTAAGGTTACACCTATCATTCTCCTTTCCATCGCTCGCTGCGTCGTCTTCAATTTAAGTTGAACCCTCTTTGTAAGTCTCCAGGTTTCTGCTCCGTAGGTAAGTACCGGTAAGATGCAGCTGTTATATATCTTCCTCTTGAGGGATAGTGGTAGATTACCATTCATGATTTGAGAATGCTTGCCGAATGAGCCCCATCCCATCCTTATTCTTCTAGTTATTTCACTCTCATGGTTCGGCTCCGCGGTTACTACCTGTTCTAAGTAGACGTACTCCTTTACAACTTCCAGTGTCTCGCCACCTATCGCAAAGCGCTGTTCTCTGCCAAGATTGTTCCACATTACTTTAGTTTTATGCATATTAATTTTCAGACCTACACTTCTACTTTCCGTATCCAGTTCATACTTTACAATGTAGTTACTTGAGCCTACGCGCTCTTAGGGTTTTCTTGTAGGATCGTCCTCGTGTGTAGCAGCTTCATTTAACATTGTATTTTTCGTCTCTGCGAACTTAACCACACTGAGCATAGTCAAAAATATTCATCGCGACAATTAAGCATAAGTACAGTGATTGTCATGATTATGCGTAAACAAAGCACTAAGATCATGTTACATGGATATAAGTGTCAAAATGTTCTCTATGTTTGGGTCTGGATTAGATCAGCTGTTGCTGACAGGCCCTACCTGTCACGGTGGTCTAGTGCTTATGGTGCTCGACTGCTGACCCGAAGGTCGCGGGATCGAATCCCGGACGTGGTGGTCTAATTTTCGATGAAGGCGAAAATGCATGAGACCTGTGTACTTAGATTTAGGTACACGTAGGTAAAAAACCCATGTGGTCGAAATTTCCAGAGCCCTCCACTACGGCGTCCCTCATAATCATATTGTGGTTTCTGGACGTATAACCCGACAATTATTATAGGCAGGACGAAGTTACTGGTGATTTTACACTTCCTCCAAACATACCGGCGTTCGGAATTAAATTCAACAAAATGGATATCAGGAGGGTATATCTCGTTCACATTATAAACGGAAAGAAGCAATGGTCCCGATGTGAGTGCCGAAGACAAGACGCAGAATAAAACGCGCTAAATAAAAAAGAGAGGCACGACAGTTCTGCATGCCAGTTTCGGAGAAAGAACATATGGAATATGCTCAGCAGCAGACAGCGTTGTGCAGGGAAGCGTGAAGAGCCGATCTGCACACAGTGGATCGAAGCGAATATATCCGTACTACTGCTGCAGTTACATGCAAATACACGATACGAAGCGGGAAGCGAAGGAGGACTTATGCCTTCGTAGCTCATTCTCATTCCATATTCCGTTTGCATCGCTGGGCACGAACGGAAGCTATAAAAGTTGTTGGCGGAGAGTCGGACATGTCGTTTCGCATGCGTCCATCAAAATAAGAAACGACTTTCTTTGAAGTACGAAGCCTGAGCGAACAGCGCCAAGACAAGGCATCTTCGGCAGAAGCCATTGGAGCAACGTCATGAGGAATTGCAATAGTTATTGTGTCACGGAGTGTTATTCTATTCCGCTTTGCTGTTGTTTCGTATATGCGTGCCGTGATTTTTATTAAGCCAAAAATTTAATGCAGATATCTGTTAAAGAGCCCCTCACCAGGCCACATAGCAAATTTTAGTTAGGCGCTGGAAGTTGTTGTGTGCCGAATGAAGAGCAGTATGCCGCAAGGATTTTTCAAATGGGTTCATTACGAGCTGAGAAATACAATAATTTGTAGCGGCGCGAAACCATGATGCGAGGAGGCGAGTTCCAAACCCTTGCCACTCGCCCCGTTTAGCCTTAGCAAGCCAAATCCCTTCCCTGCCCTCTTCACTTGACACATACACATGAACACGTCATGTGCCAATGCCACCTAGAAAAAAAATTCAGGCCTGCTCACTGCCACCGTGACGTCACGCGTCTTGACCGAGCGAGCGAACGCGCGGGAGACAGTGAAGCCATTGCCACTATCAGTGGCCACTATCGTCTCCTGCGAAATGATAAAGCGTTCGCGGCTAGTTTTACATGCGTAACAGCTTTATTTTGCCTTATGCGTCGGGATTGGCGCTGATTGGTCTGTAAGCGACTTATTATTCCACTTAAAAATAAGAAAAGTTAGTGCACTATCGAAAATGTGACCGATTTATAAATGCGATGGTTGATGGCCCCGAAAAGTGACGAAATAAATAAGGTAACTTTGATTCATACTTCATTCTTTATTTACACTCACACACACGCACACATGTCACACTGTCCATAAGATGCGCAGAAACTGTTCCTATTCATTTGGTAAACTGATAAAAATTGTCGGCACTGCGTCCAGAGGTCTATGGTCAGCCGAGTAGCCCCCATGGGAGCTTCTTCTGTCCTGCCGGTTCTTGGATCGGTGTACTTGGTAGTCGTCCTGAAGTGTTCTGGCTTGAAGTCAAGCTCACACACCTGAAAACCATTTAGGAAAGCGGTTTATCACAGGCTTTCCGCTCCACTGTGCTCCTTATTTGCTCAGTTACAAAACAACAAAATCTATGAGGTGTCTACAGGCATCCCAATTCGGCTGACTTGCAGCAGTACACATTTCAAGGAAACAAATTAGGCGAAGGTGTTGGCGTGACAGGCACATAATTATAATACTGCAAAAAGTGGTCGGATCACCGGTAAGAAATACTATGTACAAAACAGATGCACGACGCCATGCACCGACACTCCTTAGCTTTTCTCAGTCAAAAGAAGCCCGTGGTGCTACGCGCAAATAGCGAAATGTTTACCGACCCTGAAGGAAAAAAAAACGCCTGTTCTGAGGATATACTGCCACACGCGTTTATTGCTCCATTTTTATGAGTTCGGGGTGCGAGCAGCGGAACGCAAAACGCATCTCTCGCAACGCTCGTGAAGTCGCTTGATTGGAGCACGAAGGTGCGTCTAATTCGTTTCGCCGTCGTTTAGCAGCCAAACTCACCGCGTCTCGGCAAGACGCGCTCGTCAAAAACGGGAAATCTATGCACTCTCTAGAGACGCGAGACGCCACATCATCGCGGGGGTGAGGGTCTGCCACGCTCAGCTAAACGTGCCTTATGTCAACGCTTACGCTAACAAGTCAGAAGTGCACACGACATTATTTTATCGAAATAACCGAACGTGTTAGAGGTGGTGCCTTTAAAACATCTGAAAAGCAAGTAGCATAGACTACGCATACCTTTGACTCACGGAGAGAAGGCATATCGATGTCATCCCGATGAACGGCACGCTCTCATTTCTCTTTTTTGGTCGCCTTGGGAGCATGAAACCACTGGCACCTTCGGTAGATCGCCAATATCGGCGACACTTGGGCCCACAGCACTGCTCTATTGGGAGAGCTTGCAGGTGTACAACATTCCGTGAACGAAGCACATCACATCAGCACGCAGCACTTCACAAACGCAGACCACGGTCTTCACAAGCAGACGCCAAAAGAAGAATAACTTTTATTGGGGAAAAGGGAAGGGGTCTAGGAGCTAGATGGGTGGGGCCCCATGTCCAAGGCTCCACTGGCTTGTGCCGCCAGCCGGACATGGTCCAGGAGCGCTAGTTGCACCTCCGGGTCCGAGCTAGCGAGGAGTGCCTCCCATTGCTCCAAAGAGTTTTCTATGTGGTACTTATGCTGTAGGCAGTTGAGACGCCAAAAGAAACACCAGTATACCACGGCAGGCTTCGTCAGGCTTAGCAGTCCTGCTCTCTCGAACGGCGTGAGCATGCATGCGCACGTCTTCTCGGCAGGAGACGAGGTCAAAAATGACTGACGTCAGAGGCCATGCCCGGAGTAGTGAGCAGGCCTGAAAATATTCTAGAGGGCGCTGCATGTGCATGCATGGTCACGTGCACATGACGTGCCCAAGCCAGCCCGAGCACGTGAGCGGCGTTGCACGGCAGCTACCTTTTTTTAAAGACGATAGTCTTTCTTGGGGAACTTAAACGCAGAAATTTTGGTCTGTCTTTCTGTCTTTCTGTTTGTCGGCACGTCCCTCGATTCAGCCACTCGGCCAAAGTTGAACCACTTGCCCAAGGGCCAGCCGTCTTGAACTGGTATGGCTGTTCATACTTGTGAACGTTGTCGATCAAAAAGTAAATATCATGCATATCTGAGGTGCAACATCACTAGGTAAGTATTAGGTGGCGTGTTCCTTTAATAGAAAATGCATACATACGTAATTTTAAGGACCCTAGTTTCTTAAGCTGCGCTGAAAATGCATAAGAATGGAAGCTTGAGCGAGTTGGTATGCGTTCATCTTTGTTGAAACAGCGCTCACTAGAGGACGACGAAGTAAAAGAAGGCACAGGACAGGCAGCGCCTGTCCTGTGCCTTCTTTTACTTCGTCGTCGTCTAGTGAGCGCTGTTTCAACAAAGCTGAAAATGCGACTGCGCTGAAATTTGCCTTCCTCCGTGCCCTTCGCACGAGCTCATTGTTGTGTTTCGGTTTCGGTTCTGTATTGCACTGTACGAATGCCATGGGTTGGTGTTGAAAAACTTTAGTTTTGAGAAGGCCAAGAAGGTGAAAAAAAATATTTAAAAAATGAAAAAGCAGCGTTGTGGGCGGCCTTCAGGCTGCCGGTTGTGGGCGCCGCTCTGGCGTTCCTGTTTTACCCAGGCGACGTGTAAATAAAAGAGTGTGTGGAGAGTACTCGTTGAGTGCGGACGTTTCTCTGCTACAGCGCTTCGCGCCAAACCGCGTTTTCGGGCTGGCTGGCGTCCCCGCCGGTCGCGTTGGTCACCGCCGGTCTTCGCCTGCTGCTGCGGCGGGACTACCAGCACGCAACACAGCACTCATGTTTCCCGACGTATTGCCAGATGGCGTCCATATCTCACACAGCGCCTCTTCTATCGTCTTTACACGACATTTGCAGCGAAGCACGCAGATACGCGGCCAATTTTTTATGTAGCGGCCGTGGGCGTTTTGTCGGCGTTCTCTGTGGTGTACTGCCTGTTTCTGCGGGACGGGCATGAAAGTTGAGACATCTGTACGGGCACGAGAGCGGCGGTATCGTGAGCCAGTGCCCCATTAACGTTTACTTGGACATGGTAGAATAAATGAGCATAATTAGTGTTCGAACGCGCCTGAACATTACTTTCGTTTCCAGGACTGGCGTCTGCTCGATGCGCTAACCGCGGGTACACGAACGCATGGGAAAGGGAGGCACATTATCCCCGCATTTCGCTGCAATTCACGAAACAAAAATGAAAAAGACGCACGCATTCCCTTTGTGTGTCTCATTATTCCTCTCAAGTTTTATTAATCTATTCAAGCAACAAATCACACAAACTACACATGTCGTGTCAAGTAATTATCGCAGTGTCACGTGCTACTGTTGGCGACGTCAGAGCACAGTCGTCTACGTAGAGGAGCGACGTCACAGCACTACCACCTACGTAGGGCCATTTTCTCATCTACGTCATCCCCTCATTCTCTAAAGCACGTGCCCGCGAGAGGAAGGGCAAGCAGCGTTCACCTTGAAATTTGACCCATTTCCGTGGCGCGTAGCGTTGCATATTTTGGCAGACGTGATCGTGAAAGCCCAGTGTATGCATTGCACTCGTTAGCTCAAAATTGTCAAGCCTGGTGAAAGGCCCTTTAAAAGAAGAGTCGGAAGCTTCGTAGCATGGAGGTGTCAGCATGGCTGCCTTAGACCGTCGAAGGGATTGCGGGCAAACGTGCGATGAGAGCATAGGCACCGTACAGTCGAGTTCTCACATGTGACTGCAGCGCCATAACGCATAGCCTAGCGGATAAAGAAGGCAACGTTGAGACGGCCCAGGGACCAAATGAAACGCGATGAGTGTCTCCCCAACTTGAAGGCCCCGCCTCCGCTCAGGGGGGTCAGTGAGCCGTAATTCGCACGACACAAGCCAGCAACGCTGGGAACAAGAACCGTTTTAATTCACGACTCAAAAGAATCACCACCGGCCTTCCAGACCGGCACAACGCGGCACTAACGTATACAGGAGAGCCAAAAGCCCGGAACGAACAATCCCCGTTGACTGGCGGTCAAATGGAACCTACGCGCGAAACATAACGGCAGGAAAGCAAACTCACGCGCAACTCGCAGTAGAAGACGAGCCAACGAGTCGCCTTAGCGGACGTCCCAAACCGTCGTGGCCTCTGCTCTGCAGCACTCACGGAGGAAACCGTCGCGCCCAGCGCGACCGTCGCCGCATCCCATCGTCCTGCCGCCCACCAAAAGAACCCCCGGGCTTGTCTCACCTCCCTTCTTATCCGCCAGCCACCTTCACACCCCCCGTGGCTTTCCGCCGCTGCCGCTCGTCAGGCGCATGGGCAATGCGCGTGTGTTCTCCTCCCCCTGCTTCCAACGTCGGTGCTGCAGATAAGGGCCTATCGGCCCGACAAACTCTGCATGAGTGTACTGACTGTGGCTGGGTGAGAAGGGGGTACGCATGCGAGCGTCTGTTTTCTACCTGCCCCTAGCGGCCAATGTCAGCCAACTTGAGACGGCCCACAGCGAGCAACGCAGCTCTCTCTGGTCAGTATACGGTGCCTATAGTGACGTAGTGTGGACATGGCTGGTTCTTTGCAATAAACCAATAGTAGCGGTGAAACTCACTTACAGCGTTCAAGTTTCATCAGCTTCAAGTAAAACTACTTTTGCCGCTAGCACGCCAGAAAAGCTTGTCTTGTGCTTTTCTCCTGATTCGAAGATCCCTATTTGGTAGTTTGTTTTGTTTTTCGCACGATTAAATTAAGAAGGTGACTGCGTATATTATACAGGCTTCGGGCTCTTGAAACCAGGAAAGTGTCGTTTCTTTTTTTCATATCTGGCTATTTCCCTGTGGGATCAATATAAATACGCTGTGTTGGATTAGCACGTGTGGTCTTTAGTGACAAATCGCACATGCCCACTTATTCCGGGGTAGAAATATTGTTATGTAAAGGTGCATGAAATCTGAGTTGAAGTAAATTCTGGAGAACGATAGGTCAATGCAGCTTGAGCAACGATATTTCGATACACAACGCTAAAAGAAAGAAAACTGTATAATCCGATGCGGACACTCCCACAGCATTTAACTAATTTTTTTATATCTGTTTTTACCAAAGAATATAACTCTAGCATTTCTTACGTGCATGATTTTGATTGCTGCTAGATGACGTCTGTTGAAAATACACTTAATGACATCGTATGCCTGATAAATAACCTTAAAGTGTCCTCTTTTTTCGGTATCGATTAAATAAATTCAGAAATCTAAAAAATATTATTACAGCTCCCAGCGACATCTTACTTCATAATTTCATATCTATAGACAATCGTTATCAAGACGTGAGCTCCCCACTGAGTGGAAAATAGGAAAGGTGGTACCGGTATTGAAAAGTGGTAATAAACATTCTCACGAAAATTATCGCCCCATCTCGCTAACATGCATTTGCTGCAAGATGCTCGAACATGTTATCAGATCATATATCTACAATAACCTAGAATCTAATCATTTGTTTTTCCCAAATCAGCATGGATTTAGAAACAGCTTCTCTTGTGAGTCACATTTATCTGAATTCACTTACGACCTTCATTGCAACATGCATTAGCTTACAAACGGGTTGCATCTTTCTAGATTTCTCTAAAGTATTCGAAGCCGTAGCACATTTCCGACTAATGTGAAAACTTTCTGCGATCAAATTAGATTCGCTAACCTTGTCATGGGTCCGTAACTTTCTGTCTAACTACCAGCAGCGCACCATTGTGAATAATTACTTCTCTCCTCTTTCCGACGTCACATCAGGGGTGCCGCAAGCTAGCGTCCTCGGTCCTCTGCTATTCTCAATTTACATTAATGACCTGCCAAATACCCTTTCATTTTGTATAGGCGTATTTGCTCACGCCTGCAATGCGTATCTTTCAATAAAAAGCGCTGATGATCACCTATTCCTCCAAGGTGACCTGCATCTCATTAACAATTGGTTCTAAAACATGGCTAATGAATCTTGATATTTCAAAATGTAAAATAATCTCATTTACCCGTAAATTAGATCGTTCGATCTTTCCTTACAATATCAACAACGACACATTTGCTAGAATCACGCGGTACAAGTTTCTGGGCATTCACCTTACACAAAGCCTTTCTTGGGTGGATCATATAAATTTAATTTCTGCTATTGCTTTCGGATCATACGGATTCTTCGTATTAACCTGCAAACCACTACTCCACACTTGCGTAAACAAGCCTACCAAACATTTGTCCGACACCAGTCAGAGTACGCGTCATCGATCTGGTCACCTCATCAAAAATATTTTATACAAAATTTAGAAGCAATCCACAAGAAAGCTTGTCGTTATATCTCGCGGAATTATAACAACTCCAGTTAACCTAGTTAAAGGTCGAACTTCCAATCCATCCATTAACAACCCGTCGAAACATCGCCCTTTTTTCTCTCTTTCATAAACATGCCCGTGCCACTCGGTCACCGCTAGCACAATTGCAATGCCGCTCTTACTTATCACAAAGATAGCATAGTGACTTCAGCTACACCTGCGCCTACGGCACCACTAATGCTTTTAGTTTGTCGTCACTCCCGCGTGCTATACGTGCCTTCGTTTTTGATATTAACCGAAATTGTTCTTACTTTTGTATATTACCCCTCTTACACAATGCCTCGGCGAGGCCTGTAAGGTATTTGTAAATAAATAAATTAATTAATTAATTGCAGTGTAAACAATATGCTAAGCGACAGTGCTGGGCAGTATCGAAGCTACATGTATCTTAGATACTATCTTAGATACTCTGTGGGTGTCTTGTATCTGTATCGCGATACGTCTCGCAAAACAAGTATCTGTATCTGTATTTCCGATACATTCGATAATGTATCGTGTATCTTAAGATACAAGATACTTCTATCGCAGCACAACCGTGCGAAACAATAATCGCTGGCCAAGCTCCGCTTCTCAAGCTGGTAGTGGGGCCACTAAGAAATCTGAAAAAGTCTAGTGGGAGTGACGTTATTTCATTTTTCCGCCAGAGTCATCCAATGAGGGTAGAAGGTGAGGAAGACAACCACGCGGACGTATGCGCCCAGCCCACGTACCTTTTGTTTTCTCGATTTATTTTCTTTTTAGTTGCGCCAATGCCGCGACACTTGCTCTTAGCAACTGTCCTGCGCGGCGCACTCCACTGCGTGCGGCGTCTATTGCGCAAATGCTGATGTTGTTACAGTGTCGTTATTGAAGATTCTCTTGTGCTTTGCTCCGTAACGAAGTGTGATGCGCGCAAGAATGGGGTTTCTTTGCGTCGCGTACATTTTAAATAGCAGCGATTTGAAGGATCTCGTGAATGTAAGTTTGACTTGCATGCAGTGAATTAACTTATATGCAAATACCATTCTAACAACTTTAGTACCACTGGTACTGATGCTAGATCTAATAGGGCAAGCTTTTACCTAACAGAAAATATCTTGGCGTACCGTATTTTTCACTTCCATCTACGTTTATTCAAAGAATTTATGAACTCATAATTTGATTACAAGTACTTTATTAGCTGTCATTTAGCATCACCTACATTACCTAGGTCTCTGAACTGTTTTGCGGTCTGGTCACTGCAGTATGTCTTTTGTAACGTGCTCCCAAAATAAGGTTTATGCTTTATTCTTCTAACTGTCTGCTTTATTTCTACTACTATTTACGTATTTACACGTTGCCAAGGCGATTGGGAAAACAAATATATTATTATGTGGGCGTGCCTTGAGTGTATACTACAAAATATTCTGCTTACCGCTTAAGAAAACAGTGAAACAGTTTGCGGCTACTTGAGACGTAACTTTTCCCCTAGCACCCTCTTCCTTAAAACTAATATTTTATAAGTCTCCCATACTCTCCAAACTTGAGTATGCATCTGCCATATGGGATCCCAGTCATGCTAACCTTATCACCTCTATTGAACTAGCACAAAATAACTCTGCTAGATTCATCTTCTCTAACTACAACTGCACTGCCAGTATAACCTCAATGAAAAGTAACTTATCACTTATTCCATTGGCTCACCGACGCAATGTCGACCGTCTTTCGCTATTTCATAAAATGTTCCACCATCCAACACATAGTAATGACCTCATACTCCGGCCTGTGTACATTTAAAACCGCGTTGGTGATCGTAATAAGGTAGGAATCGCTTCATGCTACACTAAGTCTTTCTTTCAGTTGTTTATTCCTCGTACATCTCAGGACTGGAACCACCTTTCCTGAAGTGTCGCAACCATCACTGACTGCAAACGTTTCCACGAAGCATTAGATAACATTGTATAACGAGGAGACTCTGTTATCTGTACTCACTGCTTCTGTTTATTTTATTTTATTTCTTTTTTTGAAATAACTACTATTCTTTCTATAACCTGGAGAAATGTTGTGTTACCTGAATTAACTGCACTGTTTAATTCTGTATTTTTCATGTATTGTATTCACTCCCCTCCCTCTTCAATGCCATTTGGCCCTGAGGGAATTATAAATAAAAAATATAATAACGAAAATCATTAGAAGCCATCTTAAAGATATTAGGAAGGATATTCGAGAAACGTTGTTTTACTTAATGCTCCGTTTTACTCGTGGGCGTCCTAAGAAGCTGTTTCAGGCAATTTTCCATAGAAACTGAATTTTCTATTGTCTCAACAGGCAAGTTGACGATACTTCATGCTCATAGCTGTTAAGGGCGCCGTCTGTATTGTGTTTCCCTACTCATTCAATGTGAACGTTTGATGCACAACCACCTCTCTATTTTACTTACATTTGTTTTCCTTTTTTACGCCTTCTTAAATATTTTTCGTATTACTAATCGCCACGTAATGGGAGCTATAAGCGGCAATAGCGCGAATAGCGGCGGTATCCTGCGACGCTTTGTGCAACTATACAATACCTCTGAGACATTTCTGTGTTGCACGTGTTGTCTCATTGAAGAAAAATTGCTAAGAGATTGCACTTTAGTGAGTATATCAACAAAGATTCCTTTACGCCAGCAGATAAGTAGAATATGAAAATTCATTGCAGTTTTACGTCATCTACGCATACACCAGGGGTCTCAAACTCAACTTATAGTCGGCGGGCCACGGTCGCGAAATTTAGTTCCAAGGGCCGGGACAGTGAACATGGTGTGGTCGGAGAGAGCTTGAACAAAATGACGTTGCCATTTGAAAGGAAGCCTTTCACATATCTCATATATAGGCCATTTCAGAAGGGGATTTGGAGTCAGGATTCGAGAAATATTGATACCGATGTCACAACGAGTGAAATCTTGACGCGGATTGAAATATAGAGTTTTTGTTACCCGGTTATATTTCAGCACATGGTCACCACAAGTTCCTCACGAAAGGAATGCTTGAGGCCAGTCATGTCTGTGTAGCTCACAAACATAATTATTTAGCAAATAAAAACAAATGGGACGAAGACGGTCATATGTGCCGGCCGGGCCGCTAGCGAATGGTCTCAAACACCGTATACATCATGAGCCCCCCCTCCCCCCTCCCCCCCAAAAAAAATCGCGTTACCAGCGATGTTGCCGCTGTACAGCTGTCTGGATATACGGTATTGTGCAAACTGTGTTTTACGGACAAGGTAAAAGTCCACACCGGTATTTGCGCCGTCATGCGAAGGCTTCTTAGTGACGTTATTCTGATTATATGGCAACCCTCTATAGCTTGCGGCAAGCTGAGCAGCGACTCCCATCAACTGCAAAATTGACAAGCAAGAACCGCTGTCAGCGAAGTGTATAAAGAGTTGTCCTGTGAAGGAGGTAAAACAAACCCCAATAAGTTGTTTTGGAAGGAAACTAATGTACTTTGAACAAGAAGGGCAGACTTTTGAGATACTAACAGACATCTCATTCAAACGTAAGAACATAGGTCACAATTAAGAAATTTTCAAGCAGACATTTTCGTGTATAGGCGTTTGCTGCTACATAATATGGATCTATAATAACAAATTTGAGAATGTATCGAAGTATCTTAAGATACAATTGCCAAGTATCGTATCGGATACAATTATTGAGGCAGTATCTTGTATCTGTATCTCCAATGCTTTTTGCCTGAGTATCTTGTATCGTATCGCGATACAATTTCAAAGTATCTTTGCGCAGCCCTGCTAAGCGAATATATGCAATAATTGAGAAGATAAGATAAATCACTTTTGAAGTAAGGTAAACTAAAGGTAAAATGAAGGTGAGTGAACGCGACTTAACACTGAATAAAATGTTCATGCGGATGAAAGGTAGCTATAAGGGGAATAAGCTGCGAAATAATATTCAGTGAAACGTGCCAACATGGGCTTCTCCCTGTGCTCTTTTTAGCGTAAGTCCTGATTGAATTGTCAATCTTACATATTCACAAACTCACCGGCGCATGTTCGACTCCAGTCAACCTATATATTCTCTGCGAGCATCAATTCGCAGACTCCTTCTATAATCGACTCACTCACACTCCCTCAGACTGAGACTGACATGTGAGTTTGAGTCTGAGTGATTTCAGCCGTGTAGGATCGTTGTGAGTCTGAGTCTCAGAAAGACCAGCTGAGCAGAAAGCCGTGATTATGAGTGCGAGTGATGCCCCCAGAGCAACAGTTTAGTGAGGTTGAGTAGGAGTGAGTCCACTCGATAACTTTGGCGAGTCTGTGTATGAGTGAACCGGAAGCAGACAGACAGACAGACAGACAGACAAACAACTTTATTGTGGTCCTGAGAGGCAAGGCAGCGGGCCAACTAGGTAGGCCCCCACCCCGCCGTTGGCTAGTCCAATGTCGGAACAGAGAGGCCATGCCTCTCCGCTCTTTCACGAGCCCTCTGGACAGCCTGAAGCTGGACGTCTTGTCTGGGGTCTGTGACTGCCGTCGTCCAGTCTTCTTCTCTTTTAAAATCCTGTAACGCAGGGCACTGCCAGAGCATGTGACTCAAGGAGTCAAATTCACCACAATCTGGGCAAAGTGGATCAATATCCGAATGAAGCATGCTCAGAAAACCCCTAGAGGGGTAAGACCCCGTCTGCAGCATGCGGAGCGTGCTTGCTTGTGATCTGTGGAGCTTATAATGGGGAAAGGGAAAAGTCTGTCGCTCTCCTCTGTAATGAGATGTTATCTCGTGAAAAGTAACGAGAGGATCACTTTGGACGAGCTCTCCCGAACTCACCCGAGAGGCCACCCCGTCGCGGCTTGTGAAACCTCGCGCACGGTCGTGGGCTATCTCGTTTGGGTTCAGGTGACCCAGCAGTACGTCTGGTCCCATGTGAGCGGGAAACAAGACTATGTGGTGAATAGTGTCTGAGGGAGGTTTGCTGCGGAGAATTCTGGCTGCCTCTGTGGCTATCAATCCCGATGCGAACGCCCTAACGGCCGCTCGGGAGTCGGTGTACACCGTCGTGCGTTTCGTGTCCAGTAATGCCAGCGCTACAGCAGCCTGTTCTGCTACATCGACCAAGCAGGTCTTCACCGAAGCTGCCGAGAGGAGTTCTCTCCTGTCACTGACGACTGCCACAAAAAAATCGCAGCATATTCACGGAGTGAATGATGATGAGTGGGCGAAGCTGCGGAGGTTCATCGGTAAACCGTGAATCTTCTGTGAATTCTGCCCAGTACATCATCACCGACGTGAGATCGGGCGCGTTTATACTAAAGGTTCGATGAGAGTTATGACGACTTGCAGCTCACTTTAATTTTACATGTACGTTGTGAATTTTCATTGTTTAATCACGCACAGGAGAAATCACACACACGCACTACCTTGGAGGTCAAAATCCAGTGCCTATATATACGGGGTGGTTAGTGCACGGTTGTGCAGCGCGAGCGGTCGGTTTTTTCAATCAAGACGCTGCCTCGCGACGCTGCCTGCGTCGGCGCCGCTGCGCCGCGAGGCAAGATGGGGGGGGGGGACCGTAGGAGAGGGGGAAGCGTAGGAGAGGAGGGGGCGATACATATCACGTACTGTCGCAGCGCTTTGTCTTTGGGGAGCCTTCATGTGTGCACGCCCCCTCCGTTTTTAAGACTGGTTACACACTACTGCGGGACGAACGGGTGCCGCTATAAGGAGCTTCGCCCCTAAAACTTGTTGCCGCTGGCGTGGCGCGCCGCGTCAACAAATGTCTCCGTTCCGGAGAGGCGCTTTATGAAAGCCCTAGCTCTCGCCAACCTACGACCTTTATTGTGTTGGGGATGTATGCTTCGTGGAAGTGGGTCTAGAATAAAGGAATTCCTCGTTAGATAATCAAGTTGCGTAGTTTCTCCTTGATTGAAGATAGGACGGAGGCCTGCCGCATCGAGCAGTTGTCTTCCTGTTTTGAAACTTGATAACCGAATTATTTGTGCTGACCTTTGTGCTTCAATTAATTCCGAAGTGGTATTGTGCACTCCCAACTTCATGAGCTTTTCTGTGCTAGTCGCGATTGGGACGCCGAAGCAAAAAATATACTTTTCGAGTGAGTCTGCCTTCTTTCGTCGCCTGCACAAGCAGTCTTTTCAGCCAACCCTGCGTTTCAGCATTGCCAATAATGCAGCGGAGCCGCTTCTTTCCTGACAAAGCCTTAGCTGACATCAGCAGCAAGCGAGGGGTCTTTTGTCTCCCGATCACTTCCATTCATTGCGAGTGCCTTCCTCACTAAGTGGGTGGATAGCCTATTCTTGGTTTCATGCGCTATTTTCTCGTATTGTTCTTCTCTTTTTCGGCATTTTTTCGTCATTTTTCCACGTTCCCGTCGGTGCATAATCCCCACTTTTGCAAGCGCTGTAGTCAGGTTGGCACATCCTGCTTTGTGGACGCCTTTGTAAGCATGGTCGATGGAAGTGCTGAATAAGCACACCAACTGCTTTTCTCGCATTCATCTCGTACAGTGTTCCGTTATCGGGCACGCTTTATTACGTCCTCACTGCAGCTGCAATTGCCCCCGCTGAGGTGATAGCAATTGCTTTGTCCCGCTCGTCGAAGAGTCAGGTATCACCTTTCTGCGAATCGCGCATGGAAATTATCAGTATTTGTAGCAAAGGCTCTAATATACAAGAATCCGTACTGGCAAAGTAGTCAGATAAGTTAGTTACTTTCTTGCTGTGCGCGTTGATGCTGAGCCGGAAGAGGAGCCGTATGACTTAGTGGTAGTAAGTTGGCAAATTTATTAATGAATCAGTCACATTACATTGTTGATATTTTGTAATGTTCAGAAGATTCAAAACTTCTCAATCACTATCTCTTTTTTTCAGCCAACAGTCTTGGCTAGGCTTCATGTGCCACCAAAACTTTTGTCACGTAGTTAGAAAGCGTTCGTAGAAAGCGTTCGTAGAAAGCGTTCTACGAGGAGCTCACTCAAAATCATGTCTTGCGTAGTTCTGCCAGCACAGTTGAAAATGTGTGCGTTCAGTGCTGTGGTGTTTTTTAAGTACTATTGATATTTTCCTGCGTATAAATTAAGGAATGTCTACTTTCCCTGTCGCAAAAGCATGAAACACGTCCTCGAAATCTCCAGTCTGTTAATAATTTTCGATAGCCTTGAAACAGTATTTCTCAAGGAATATACATCTTTCATGTTTGTTAAACTACGGTACAGTTAGAAGAAACACTAGTCTGGAAAATCTGTGGAACGAGGATGACACCACAAGGGCCAGGCTCTCGCTTCATTCGTATCAGTGCGCTTATGGTGTCGTCCTAGTTCCGTGCGTCTTTTGTAACCTAGTGTAACTGTAGCGCAGTTTAACGAACATGAAAGACCAACTAGCCCAATACTTCGGACTGCATACGTAACATTGTTTCAGCCACTTCGCAACTTACCGCAGTCAAAGGCTTTGTTTTCAGTCAGCTAGTCCAACATTGTGATATTGTCAAACTATATATTCAAGTCAAATAGAAAATATCGATTGTCACTTTAGTGTGCAACCTCCGCAAAATTTATTTAACACTCCGTTATGCAGCCCAGATATGCACTAATGATGACAACTGACGTCTCAACCTATGACAAAAGGTCTTTAGAGCGATATGCACACGTAGGGAAGTATTTTGACTGTATCTGCGCCTTTAACAACGTGCTAAAGTAGCGAAGGATCGATGCTCAAGGGGCTGCGTTTTCTACGTCTCTTCTTCATCGGTTCATTGATGTAAACGCTGGTCCTTCAGAAAGCTGATGGACGTGTTTGCCTCCTGGGAAACATCAACGTGCCATTTGTCATTGCCATTCTATATATAAAGAAATAGCACATAAATAAGATCAATAGGTGGTGCTGGTTATCGTTTACTGGAATCGAATGGTGAAGCTTCAATTTTATTCTTTCATATCTATTGTAGGCATCATTACCTTCCTTCTAGTCATAGATAATGTTTCTTCCACGTGCAATTTGATATATCAATATATGTAGAGCGCATTGACAGAAAATGTATCCGATGTTGGTAATGTATGCCAGACAGCAAATAACCAGTAGGCGCATAGACGTGACTGCTGCTCAAAAGTGGCACTGTGCAAGAAAGAAATAAAAGAAAATAGCCATAAGAACGAAAGAGCTACATCGAACTATTTCGGTGCCTTGAAGAATGCTTCGATAGATTTAGATTTTCGCGCGCTCGCAAGTCCTTTCTCACGTACGAATTTATTTACACTGCAGCCTTTCTAAGCATGCAATGACACTTTGACATGAGCACCAATGCCCAGGAGCGCGAAGTCGGATACTGGAATATCGCCGACATTTCTGAAGTATTCGTGCTCGGATTTGTCAATTTAAATTTTTGGGTAAACGTGTGCACACTGTGAACGCTCGAGCATGGGCAGTATTACTCGCGCAGAACGTGCCTTGTTTTCGTGCGCATGTCGAGAACGTCTCGGAAAAAACTTCCTCTGACAATACAGGCCAACATTTGTTCATTGACAGCTGCCTTGAAATTTGTAGTCGAGGAACTCTACTTCATGAAAAGGTAAGCGCAGGCATCAGTGCAAGTTCTATTCTTTCTCAGCACAGATAAATGCTTGTAGGAGGCTGTCATACTGAAACGTCTTTAATGAGCCGTGCACCGTCACTCTCGGTACCGACAAGAAACGCATCGCCAGCCACCGGAGAAGACAGACGGGTGTCTGTGTAAACTAAGATAAACCTTTGTCCGGTGGAGACGAAGGAAACGCACAAAACTCTTGTTGCCCGCGTTTCCTTCATCGCTGCCTGCCTCCATTCCTCGTTTCTTTCTTTCTTTCTTGTTTTTTTTTGTTTGTTATGGCTACTTCTTTCCCTAGGATTCCTAAACAGAAGTCAACAGGAATTATTTACGACCCTCTGGTGCACCAGTATGCTTCTCTGTGTTGAGAGTACTGTCTAGCGTTTTCTTTGGACATCACCGAAATCACACTGTACTCGCATTCCTTTCGTTATAGGCCGGAGCGTGAACATGTCATCCCCTTCCTGCCTTTCTCGACATTTTCAAGTCTACAGAGTCCTAAGTGGAAGCCGTCGCGCTATCGATCGACATTACAGAGTACGCCAATAAGGATTAAAACGGAACTTCGCTGAATACACTTTCAAGAAAATACTGGAAACAAGAATGTTACATTCAATCTCGTTGTTCAATAAGCACCTGTAATGTATTACTTGTAAGTGTGCGCTTTCTGTAGTGGTTCCGATGCTTCGCGTCCTTCTGTCAGGTCCATGAAACCTGCGACTCTCCATGTAGCATGCATTACGTTGAATAAGGTGAAGGTATTCAAAAGGACCATGACACCTTCTAAGTACGGGTTAATATATGATTTTCTCGTAACATCTCCGGTTGACTACAAAAACCCTTGCTTCAGGCACATTGGGAATAGAAAGGGTACTACCTGCGAATACGCCGCGTGCCGTAACACAGACCATCGGCACATTGTTCTGTGCACCACTAGTATTGGTCGGAGAAGCTCTTTACTTAGTCTCTTCATAGCATCGTAAGGTAGGACCTCTTGGTATTGTAACTTGAAAACCGTTTTGCAGACTACATGAGAGCATGGGGCCAAACGAGAGTTCAATATCATCTTGATTATACTCAAATATGTGCACATTACATACGAGCCACGGATCAGGGCTTGCTGCCTTGGACTTAGCTACATCGAGGGTGTCCTGAAGACATTCCAGCAGTCTTTGGAGGTAAAACATGGTCAAAATTTCAAAGAAAAAGAACGGATGACAAATAGCAAAACAAAGCGCTGTTCTCCACATGACCTTATTATAAGAAGCTTTTGATATATCTGTCAAGGCGCTAAGTAAATTCTTCTTAACGTTTTCCTGGGTTAGATTTCTTCTTCGGTGTTCCAGACTGCTGCCTTCCACGTCTGATATATTTCTGAATATTTATTTTTAAAAAGCATTACCGCTACGTGTCGTGTATTAGCGTTGTTCGTAAATAAAGCCGTTGAAAATAATATGGAGTAACACGAAGGAGCGAAACAAGTCTAAAGCAGATAGTGAGGTAGAGTCTGCAGATATACTCATTTTCTTCGTGCCATCAAGGAGGAACAAGGCTTTAGAGAAAAAAACCGAAACATAAAGATATAGTCAGCAGCTCAAGCGAAAGTGTTCTTGCGATTCTTCATTTTTTTTTGTCGAGCACAAAAACAAGACGCACGTTGACGCTATAGAAGACCCAAGCTAGGTGAATTCAGTTATACGGCTATTTAGAAACCTTCGAGTGATTGCTGCCGCATTGGGGGCCTTCCGCTTGAAGAGCCATTTCAACTACACCCTCAGTTTCTGTGCTGTTGCTCCGCACGGTTTCATGATCGATTTATCCCTTCGGTACGAGTAGTGCCCCCCAGGGAAGCACGAATCACCTAGATAAGAGACAAGAACAGTGGCGAATCCACCATGTCTTTATGAAATCTGAGCGCTATTTCCTGCGAGCGAAGCAATAATAAGAGCGCCTACGTTCATGCTCGGTATGTTTTACGCTTATATATTTTCTTTTGTTCACTGCTTACACTGGATGCCCGGAAAATAGTTGCGGGCTCCTACATGGGAGTTCACGCCTATTGTGGCGTATATAGGCACAAATAAATGGATTGTCGATTGTGATCTTGGCGGCGAGTGCGCAAGGCTTTCGGCGAGATTGAAGCACTCCCCTGAACGGTGAGGTCGTGGGCGACGCAGCCCTTTCTTGGGGAATCATTGCGTATGCAACAAGATCGTAGTGATGTTGTGTTGCTGTAGTTGTAGTTGTAGTATTTGCTGTAGTCGTTGTAGTTGTAGTTGTTGTCGTTGTAGTTGTTCGTTACGTGGGCGTATCTGCCCCCGTCAATGTGCCGGAACAAACTGAAACACTCGAAGTGCCGTTGAAACATATTTAACCACTAAGTCGACAGCGACAGCTTGTGCATTTTGGTTGAGTTGCGGAACATGTTGAAATTACATAAAAATGGTGGCAATCAATAAATTCTCGAAAGCTCCAAAAACACTAAATACTGATGCACGAAACGAAGACAGGATATCAGAACTTCAAGTGATACACTATTCTAAATTCGCTCAAATTTATTTCTGCGTCAAGTGACTGAATATTGTAGAATAAGATCATTTTGTTGTATGCAGTGGCTCTACGAGGCTTGCAACGTTGGCTATGATTGACAATATTAAGGTTGCTCATAGTTTGTGATATTGTGACCACACTGTTAGTCACAAGACTATTCCTCCGATCTTCCTTGACCCAAGGTGATTAGCCGCTAATACATCGTATGCTTAATGGAGTCTCTGCTATGAGTGAAGCCTGTAACGTCAGCCTGCGATAGCTCAAGTGCAACAATGTCGCCATTAGGCGGCAGAAGACATAGAAGAGCGAGTGAAAAGCGTTGAATCTCAAGTGATGCGATAGATACGGGCTAACACGCCACACGTTATTATACTCTTACACCTTATAGGAGCATATTTACACATACTTCAGTTCTTCTAATATCTGCACTACACCCTTCTCGTGCGTTGATAGCTTGGTGAGTGAGATAGTTGCAGAAGTCATATGAGATATTTTATTTAGATATTAAGTTCTTCTGAGAATCGAGAACCAAGGGTCATCGACCCCATTCTCATGCCTTTAAAAACAGCAGAATTTGCTTGGACATCGTATCATATGATGATGGTAGTCGCATTTTTTAACGAGATTAGCATTTCTTTCTTTTACGCCAGGCGGCACTCGTCCTGGACAGCCACTGTCGTCACGTGAACGCTGCAAGCCTGTCTATAGTTGTGTATGCCATAGTGTCATCCACCTCGAGCATATGAAACCTAATTTGCTTTCCAGGAACAAATATTGTAATCGATAAAACAAATTGAGGTGCCTTGCTTCTTCTCACCTCGTCGGTCATTAATTTCTGGGGTTATGACCTTAAATCGACACTAAAAATAAAAGTGAATTATCTCATATCAGGGCCATTTCAGGTGGTAAGACATGCGGACGTAATATGATTGCATTTTGGGTTAGTTGGTTTTGCCTCGTGATGGTGATAGTATATAGGGCGAACTAAGAGAATACGCGATGGAAGTGGCACGCGAAGTGTTTTTGTTCGTCTATTCGTTGAAGTTGCCACTGCTATCACTTCACATTACTCCCGTACAACTGACCCCGTATCCCGTAAAAAAACAAAAAAAGAGAGAAAAAACAAATGTATGTGAAAGATAACACTACGAACTTGGCTAAGAGAGCGTGCGTGTGAACTTTTCTCTGTTAAATAATGAGATGCTGAAGCACTTAGTTTCTCCGAACAGGAACAATCCAGCTCTATTTTGCTCATCATACCACCTTGCAATATTTCACCGGCGTGAGCGAGAACTGCGCAGACGGAAAGCGTAACGGTGGAAAAGCGTTGGTCGTCAAATACACACTCCCCCAGTAACAAGAACGTTTCTTTCTACGTTTTTATTATTTTTATTTTGTCTTGCAATCTTTTTTTTTTAATTTCCAACTTTGCTTGCTTGCTACATTCGGTAAGAGAGGGACTGAAAAACTTACTGTTTTTTTTTAATTGTTCCTTCGCTGGGCGCCAGAATTTGATTATTCTGATTTGGAGGAGGCCCCGTACAATCCCTCTAATTGTATCTCGTCCGCCGCTACCCGCTTCTGAGCACGCCTATGTATTCCATTTGCTTCCATTTCCTGCCTAATCTTTCTGCTTTCTCTTCTACGCTTCGAATATTCGCACATTTGTCTATTATGAAAGACAACGAAGCACTCGTGCACGTCTGTTTCTGACAAATGCGTCGCCGCTTCCATTATTATTTTCTACCCGCAGCTCCTGTATTATCTGCTGTTACATCCTCCGGCGTAGCAATTACCGATGCAAGTGCCTGCCTAATTATTGTTTTCATCTTTTATTTTCCAATTTACTTCAGAAGAGCGTATCAATTACTTTTGCTCACTTTGATCCTGCCTAGCATATAACTTTTTTCTCTGTTTAACTTTCTTATATTCATTCTCTTTTCCATCTTTGTTTAAGGCTTGCACTACAAACGCCTTTGCAGCAGAGTACCCACGTTCATTCTCATTCGTTACGAAACTGAGACCTCTCAATATTTCAAGTGATTCCTGTGAGTAGGCCTAATGGTTCAGCCTGCTTCATACCTACCTTGGCATTCAAGTTTCCCATCAGTGCAGTATACATTGTTTTTACATTATTCATTAGTAAGTCCACGTCTAAGTAAAAGCGTTTAAAAAAATATTCGTCATAGCTCGATGTAGGTGCGTAGACCGGCACCACCTAAAATTTGTACCTTTTTTAAGTTTATTTACGAGACTTGGCCCCCTCTCAATTTTGCTATGGAACTCCGCTATGTTACCAGCTACTATCTTATTGATGAGTAACGCAACCTCTAGTTCTTTTTTTCATCTAAGCCATCTTTGCTTGTATCGACTACGAAAGCTGAAGTGAAACGCCATGACTTCCGTAGTGGCCGATATTTCGACAACGTAAGGATTATACGTACGTGTCCGGTAAACGCGTTACTTGTCAGAGCGAATGGTGCTTAGCACGAGGTATTTTGCCTTGATGGAACGTGAAGCAGCAGCACTCAATGGCAGCTGCAAAGCCACAGTCTTGTTCTCTTTTAGGGGCGAAGCTCCTTAAGGCGGCACCCGTTCGTCCCTCGTCGTGCTCGTAGTAGTGAGTAACAAGTCTTACCCTTTGACCTCCAAGGTGGTGCCGGTGGGAGATTTCTCCTGTGCGTTGTTGAACAATAAAAAATTCGCAGCGTGCGCGTTAACTAAAAGCCGAATTCTTCTGTCTCTGTAGAAGTGTAAGTGTTAGCTAAAAGCCGACTTCTTCTGTCTCTCATTCCCATTAGCAGCCATTGTTTACCTCCAAGGTAGTGCCTGGTGAGATTTCTCCTCTGCGTGATTAAACAATAAAAATTTTGTTCAAAACGCCGTTGATTGATGAAATAAACCAACGAAAGACGCCAGATGTTTTGTAAAAACAAAACGAAAGAACGCCAGATGTTTCTAAAGCAAAACGAAAAAGACGCCAGCTGCTTAACGAAAGACGCAAGGTGTTTTCGAAAGCAATGGTTTTCTAAACAATGAAAATTCACAGCGTACATGTAAAATTAAAGTGAGCTGCAAGTCGTCATAACTCATCGAACCTTTAGTATAAACGCGCCCGATCTCACGTCGGTGATGATGTACTGGGCAGAATTCACGGAAGATTCACGGTTTACCGATGAACCTCCGCAGCTTCGCCCACTCATCATCATTCACTCCGTGGATATGCTGTGATTTTTCTTTAAAACTGCGGCGCGGGGAGTGACCCCTCCGCGTCTCCTGCCTCGCGGTGGCGTTAGACGCATCGTTTACTCGGCGTTCCACATCAGTGGCTACAGAAAGGGGCCACCATTTAGTGCGCGTCTGAAGACAAATGTAGGAGCGTTGCTTTAAGCGCACCCTTCGGGCAATCTCGCGGGTGATACTACACATACTGAAGCACCTCCGAGCTCCGACTGCCGTTAGCGTTAAATGGTGTATATAAATAGCTCGCCGTTGTCATGCTGAACAGCCGGGTGCGCGTGGCCGAGTTGTTTAAGACAGCGCGCTGCGGAGCGAGGGGTTGAAGGTTCGAATCCCGGTGGTGCGCTTCGGAAATTTTTATGCATGTACATCGCAGCTATTGTCTCGGACAGAAAATCGATAGCTCCGCCAATTAAGCGAGGGCCAGCCCATGTAGTCTGGCATGAGGAATAGTGCTTTTAATTAACTTTGTTCAACATTGAATTGATAGAAGATAGGCAAAATTGACCTAATTCTAGACAGATTATTTATTCCTGTTTTAACAAAGCAAAGACAGAGAAAAGAATCAAATTTAAATGAAGATGAATGAAGAAAGCGGCGCTTTCAAAATGGAGGAAATGAATTCAGGTAATGACAAGAAAAAAAAAAAGATGCAAGGAACTTCCACAGTGTATTTCTTTTCCTTATTTTATCTCGTTATTGCGCCTTTGGCACCAACAGTATGGTCTATTGTGCGCACTTGTGGACTGTATTCTGGGTTTAAGTTCTCTCTTCATCGTTTTTACAACGAGTTATCTTGTTCTAATGCAGCACACTTTTTTCAATGAGATGCCTTGACTAGCCCATTGTTCTTATTCCGGAGGAGCTGCGTGGCAATTCTGACATTCACAGCATGACCAATTTCCGCAATAATTACGCTTGTAGCCAAAATATGCAAACTGCCTTTTTCAAATGGCCCAGCTCAAGAATTCAAATTATGTCTGCGTAGTAGAAATGAAAAGAATAGTGGAAGTTTCTCATGCGGCCTTAAATTTTTTGACAAATACGCTGGTGTCACGGGTTAGTTTTCAAAAGCGGGAGTGAGAATATGCCAAGCTAACTAGCAATATTAAGGCAATGGTTCGGCAAAGCTTGACAGCGAGTATATCAAAAGTGGCGCGTGTCTACAAATTCTTGCTGTGCAGACATGACTTGAGAGCTGTTATCTTTCAGCTTGGTAGTTACTATTGGAGGTGGGCCCCAAGTCAGCCAAAGGGATGCTCCAATGGATCCACGGTTGTCGTCCCTGTCTACTCGTTCGTTAGGCTGAAGCTAATGTTCATTAATTTTTTTGAAGATAATGGCAGCCGAGGACCCATGAGGTTACATTCTCGGTCGTCTTATTTACCAGACTTGGATTCGTGAAGTTTTATTTGGTATTAATATTAACCTAACAAGAATGACGTGATGCCACGCCTGACTTATACAAACAACTAGGACTAGCAGCAAAGCACATTTGGTAAACGCAAGGCATGAAATACTTAGTGCATACGTTCGCGCTCGCGCGTGTGTGTGCGTGTGTGTACGTGTGTGTGTGTGCGCGCGCGTTGTGTGTGTGTGTTGTGTGTGTGTGTGTGTGTGTGTATGCGTGTATGTGCGTGTGTGCGTGTGCGTGTGGATGGGTGTGCGAGCCAGCGAGTGAGTGAGCGAGCGATTGCGTACACTCTAGGAAGGAGGGAATAGAAATAGAGAATGATCGAATTCGATCAATTTCCGCGCAAGCGCGGACTCTCATTGCTTCCTTGCGAAGAATTCAGAACACAATAACAAAGTGCTCAACAGAAGCGTGTGATGTTTCACTGTAGAGTAAATTGGGAAAGGGCGGATGGAGAGAGGGACAGGTTTACTACGCAAAAAAAAAAAAAGATGAGGAGCTATGTGCGGCGTCTGTAATATTGAGGCTTTGTGAAAGAAAATAAACTAAATTCGCATAACTAATGAAACTAATCGCGGCTACGAGGAAAGCCTCTAATCCGCTTTGCGCCCGAGCTTCATCACTGTCTGCCGAAGCTTAAATCTTCGCCTGTTGCTGGCAGTTAAGGTTGGAGCCATGTGATCTCCGCTTTCAAATGCTCTGTTAATACGGCTTCCACTTCTTCATATGACAGAGCTAATCTTCCGCCATACGTTGTCTTTTCCGTATCGATCGCACTAATACTCGACTGCCGCGCAGGCTCCATTTGGCAGGGCAAGCCACGCAGAGCGATTAGTATTTACGGGCTCCGCATTATTACTCTGTGGCAGCAAAGCTGTGAGGATTAACAGAAGCTTCGTGTAACACTATGGTTGATATCCTTTATTTTCAGGCTTGTTTTATTCACCCCATGCACTTGATCTCACGATCAGTTGAACGCCAACGCCGTCAAAAAGGTGAAACAAGAAGCAAAACAGACAAGCATTGACTTTACACTGACCTTCATTCCAAATTGAAGCCTAGTTTTTATTCCTATAAACAACAACAGCGCTCGCAAGCTATGCCAAAGCGAACCTGCCAAATGAGGCGTTACGGCTGCTTCGCAACTCGGCAGCTCACCCTCAAAGCTGACATAGACAGAGACATAGGGGAAGCGAACAAAACCCGAGCTTTATGAAAAATGGCGCAGTTTTCTATCATAAATATGGGCTGCTGTTGGGAATGTCACAAAGACGCGAAAGAGAGAGCAGAGTGACGGCAGCGGAGGTTCTTGCGGGTGAATGCCTTTCTTGACAAAGGAGGAGAGGGAAAACACTGGTGATTCAGTACTCAGAAGTAGAAGTAGGCCCCCTGACACGCAGCCGTCAGAGGCTGTGAAGAAATGGTTGTCGCTGCGGCAGTTGTCATTGTTGTCGTTGTCGTTTAAGCTATCATCCTATCTTACCCACAGACTCTCGCGCATTGTATAGAAAATACCGATATTTGCTTTGACTTAGCCATACACAGTGCGAAAATTAAAAAAAAAACTCCGGCCGATCCCATGCGTTGTGGGAATCAGTTTCATGCGATGCAGTCAGCGAGTACTTCTGTGTTGTATTTTATGGCTTTGAGCCAAGCGTTACGAGGCGGATCGACGCGGTTTTGTAAGTTTAGTAGCCGTGTGCACATCGTGGGCTTACCAGGCACGTCGATAACGACGACAGTGGCTTTTAAAGGGTAAATTATGGCGCGACGTCACGCCAGCCCTCACGTTAGAGCACATACGTCAGTATTATCGAAACTATGCGCACTTTATGTTGCAATCACGTGAATATCGTACGTAACTATCGTTAGTGTATCCCTCCGGGGTAGAGCAATGCTTCAATATAGCTTGCTGAATCATGTGATTAGAAATGTAATGCTTATTAAACCGCTATAAAAGAGGAGCCAACACTGGAACCACCGACGGTAATCTGGTATGACCCCTGTATCGTAGGACTACATATGTAGTGTTTATTGCTTTCTTGTGAAATTAGATAGCCAGCACCTCAATCACAATTGACGTTGCACCGACATTACGCCTGCATAGGCTATTTTTCCAAACCAATTCATAGACCTGGTGTGGCTATGTGGTAGAATACCTGAATAACACGCAGAATGCTTGGGTTCGATTCTTGCTGGGATCCTGATTTTCATTCTTTCCATTCGTGGGGTCAACGCTGCAGATATCGGTGTTCCTTAACACTGTCGCATTTAAATTACCAACATCTGTTCTCGCCGTTCCTGGGTAGATATAAACTGTCAATCTCCTGTGGCGCATACCCGTACTCCGCGGCCCGTGGTAAACGGGTATGGCGGAAAGGACTTGACGACGTGTTCGACAGGATTTTCATGTTATTCATGTCATCACCCGACAGTCATATTCGTCAAATCGTCTTACCCTTCCATGCCAATTTTGGTCCGCACCAAGTTAAGAAGGGGATCATGTGAGCACTCAGATGTAGCCGGCTAGATAGATAGATAGATAGATAGATAGATAGATAGATAGATAGATAGATAGACTCAAATTACCAAAGGTTTGCAAAGAAATGCTTCGAATTTTAAAAAAAGATGGTTGATCCCTCCGTCATAGGAATCGGAACAAAATGAAAGTAAAGCACCCTTGCAGAAGTAACTGAATGTTTACTGTGCATTGATATAAGAGAGTTTGTACAGTGTATATTGATATCTGTCAGCTATAGCACCGTTTAACGTGGTTGTTGGTGGTACATCTCCATCCCGACGACTAACGTCCATGTTAAATGATTAAACAAACCCTTGTGGTCGCTGTAGTAGTTAACGGTGAAAGCGTAATCAGAGAACGAGGTGTGATAGCCAGAAGAGCGCCGCATGTTGGACGCAGAACTTGGTCGCCATCCCGCGGCATTTTGAAATGTGATTGAACACCACGGCCGGACTAGAGGGAAACACAAAGCGCGTCGTGCCGCCCAGTAGCCCGGCCGCGATTTTTCTCGGGGCGAGCGCGTGAGCCGGGAACGCGGTGTTACAGCCAGTTGAGGCAAGCGCGCGTCCCAGAGCGATTTTAGGGGCGAAGCTCCTTAAGGCGGCACCCGTTCGTCCCTCGTAGTCGTAGTCGTAGTGCGTAACCAGTCTTACGCTTTGACCTCCAAAGTGGTGCCGGTGGGAGATTTTTCCTGTGCGTTGTTGAACAATAAAAAATTCGCAGCGTGCGCGTTAACTAAAAGCCGAATTCTTCTGTCTCTCATTCCCCATTAGCAGCCATTGGCATGTTCTAGTAGGAAACGTTAGTAGAAGTAGAAGTGTAAGTGTTAGCTAAAAGCCGACTTCTTCTGTCTCTCATTCCCATTAGCAGCCATTGTTTACCTCCAAGGTAGTGCCTGGTGAGATTTCTCCTGTGCGTGAATAAACAATAAAAATTTTGTTCAAAACGCCGTTGATTGATGAAATAAACCAACGAAAGACGCCACATGTTTTGTAAAAGCAAAACGAAAGAACGCCAGTTGTTTCTAAAGCAAACCGAAAATACGCCAGCTGCTTAACGAAAGACGCCAGATGTTTTCTAAAGCAATGGTTTTCTAAACAATGAAAATTCACAGTGTACATGTAAAATTAAAGTGAGCTGCAAGTCGTCATAACTCATCGAACCTTTAGTATAAACGCGCCCGATCTCACGTCGATGATGATGTACTGGGCAGAATTCACGGAAGATTCACGGTTTACCGATGAACCTCCGCAGCTTCGCCCACTCATCATCATTCACTCCGTGGATATGCTGTGATTTTTTGGTCTGGATTAGCGTGATGCTATGAGCGAGGCCGACGCTTTTACGACCTTTTAGGAAGCCTTCATGTGCGCGCCTCCGTGCCTCCATCTTTTAGATGGAGGCACGGAGGCGCGCACATGAAGGCTCCCTACTACGCTTGGGCTCAGATCGCCACCTCGCGGTGTATTAAGGCATTGACAAAATTGAACTACTATTGAAAACGCGCCGAATGGGACGGGCGTGTAACGCGTTGGAGGTGCTAATCGCGGAGGCCAGAGTAATGACGAATTACATTACTTTGCCTTTCCCAGAGGGCAACACCACCCCGTCGACTGGGAGAGTGGTGGATATAAAAGATGCGTTTGTAAAGCCTCTAGAGTCTGTTACCGTGGCGCATTGGATAGCGTTCCCGGCATCTGTTGTTGCGGACCGAGCGGTCGTGGGTTCGATGCCCGTTGACGGAACTTTCTTCTTTGCCATGGGATTGTGTAAATTTTTCGACGTCATTTCCGTGACGGAAATACGTCACTGAAATCTTGGTGGACCCTGGCATAAAACACTTTCGTGTTAAAAAGTTAGTGATTTCCTTGCTTCAGCTTCGATCGTTTTCCTTACTCCTTCTTATAATGCTACCTGCGCCGTAATTTTAAACGTAAACGCTTACCGACAATATAACTGCAGGTGCATTCTAGAGGTGTTACGATATAGAAGAGAATGAACAATAAGTTACCCTGCCACCCTTACCGATGGAGTGATAACATGGCGTCGCAGTTGCTCTAAATACCTACGCGGCTGCTGAAGCAAGCTGAATGTCAACGGCAGTGCCCTCCGGGAAATGGGATCACATTGCCTCTCCGTCGTCCCTCTGACCAATAAGGCGTTTTCTACCCAAACTGGAGTGAGTGCGCGTAATGCAGAAGACGAGTTGATCTCGTTATCCCGCCTATTCGAACTCCGCGTATCCCGAGCCAACCAACGCTATCGATAGCGGGGCTTCGCACACGTTATAGCAATAACAATGGGAGAGACAACAGTACTGCAATAGTGAACATAGCGCAGGAAGAAAGTGAGACGTGTTTACTCGCCTGAAGCTGTGTTCATTCTGCAGCTTCAGTGTTTTCTGTCCAAACTACACAGCCTAACGTTCTGGTACTAAGTAATCAGCGTGATGAAATATCCTCATAACATTTACCCAGGGAAACCGCTCACGCTGCGTTCTGCGATAATTTAATGGTACTAATAGATATATGCACAGAGAGTGGTGCTTTATTATGATGTATAAATCCCATTTATGTTGAACGCTAATCATGACGTGGGGGCCAGTCAATCTAGCTAGCATGCGAGAAGAGGTCATGGTGGATTGCTCTCGTGTTTCTGGATCTTCCCCTCTTTCGCATGCGCTTAGTGCTTGTATGATGGACATGCAACGAGAATCGTTGCTTAAGCATAACTTAAGCATAGGGGATAGTTACGTTACTGGGTTGTTGGATCCATGCAGAAAAGATAGATAACACAATAGAAATGGCACTTTCAATTCTTAATTAAGTGGCATTGTTTCACAGACATTTCCATCTTCTCATCAATGCGCTGAAAGAATTTACAAACGCTATCACAACTTGTTAAATGTCCATCAATGATCATAAATAAGGAATTCATATTCTGGTGTGGGAAGAGCGATTAACAGCTCATTTTTAGGAGGGTGATTGTTTCTTTTATGAAGTAAGCGTCAAGAATCAGTCGAGAAAAGTTCTTCCCTCCTTTGCCGCATGAGCTGCACGTTTTCGTTGCGATAAACATTATAAAGCACTTAAAAGAGTCATGTCCGGTTTTACTGCGTCGATTGAAGCATCGCTACTGCACATTAGGTGGTTTTAACCCAGTTAAAATATCTACTACAAGTTAGCGTTTCGGCCGCAATATTTAGGATTTTCTTACTACAAGAACAATGCCGATTCCGCTGTACTGACCGCTGCAAACTTTGCAAGCATTTCAAGCCCCCTGACACCATGGTCTGCGGTTCCTCTGATTTGACTCTTGTCAGGACTACAGTTTAATGGGCTTTGGATATAAATATGGTAGAAAAATACACCGAATAGTGGTGCGGTATGTCATAGAGGAAATGACAAATCTCTATAGAGAAACAGCATTCTGTATCATGTGTTGAGGGCAAAACAAGCCCGAAATATATAGTCAGTGTTTTAGCACCTAAAGAAACTTCCATTTGAAAGCTATACTGTGCCCAGTTTTAGTATTTAGATCCCTGAAAGAGTAACGCAACGCACAGTGAAAGCTAAGAAAAATTACATTAAACTTTGCAATTTCCTCATGGCTCGGGCAAGCAAAAACCACTATGAATCCCCAATATATTTGTTCCCTCGAATAGAATAAAATTGAAACAGCCATGAGTGTTCTTGAACGGTGTTGAGAACCATGCGGCTCGAAATCCACAGTTAATTGATCTTCAAACGCGAAGATCAATCAACATAATTGGATAAGGAGACCACCGTATACTATGTTAGAAGCGGAACGTTTCGGAATCCTTTCTATCCAGTTTCATTTTTCTAATCCGCAACTTCTGGTCTGTGCTTATTGGAGTTCCGCGAAACGTGTCTTGAAAGACTAATGAGCTAGAAGTGTTCCTAAGTCTCAGAGACAGGTATTCTTAGCACCTGAAGGCCATTATAGAAGAGAAGAGGAAATTTTTAATTACAAGTTCTAGTAGAAAGTATCTGATGGTTGCTAGATCGGCGCTCTATAAACCAAGTTAATATACCTACAGACCGGAAAACGTATAAAAGAATGTTATTTGGAATGGAGGCTATAGCCTCCATTCCAAATAACATTCTTTTATACGTTTTCCGGTCTGTTACAGGATTAGCTAGTTTTACTTGAATTAGAAAAATACAAGCTGCCATCAACTGTCCTGAAGCAACATCTATGCTTTTCTTGTATGAGAGGTACGCCGACATGTTATTACTGAAAGCTCAAGACTCTACAGTATGTCGGGATCCCTGTTTGTCATGGTGACGGCTACTACCATCCGTGTTAAAACGAGGCCACCAAACTACATTTACGCCGCGGGATTTGCAGCTATTCACGTAGAACTTTCTGTAGAAAATCAAGAACTGAGGAGATGGTCCGCGACTCCAAACACAGCCCCACAATCCTTGTTATCCCTTTGTCTCTTTATTAGAGGTTCTTCCTTTGTTCTTCGTTGAAACAGGCGAACAAAACAGAACATGCGTTTGTGTAAAGGTACGCAGAGGACGATCACAATTATCAATGTCACAATATTTTCAAAAAATATGCGTGGCTTTACCTGACTCAACTTCTTAAATACCAAAGAACAGTGGAGCTGGCGGGAAATCTCAGCGATGGAGTGCAATTTAATGCAAAGCTAGGGCGTCATCACTAGCGTCACGCCAGCTACGCCCGGCGCGATAGCAGATTGCACTCTCAATTTCGTTTGGAAAGATATGATAGTGCGCTTCTAAAGGAATATTACTATCATAGTCGTCATATAACAATTGCATATGCAACGTAAGTCTGATGGGTGTCTTATCAATCAACTTCGTTTGACCAAATTTCAACTAGTGCTGTCTAGTGGTGCCTAGCATTGGTGAACATTCGAGCGGCGCTGGCTAACCCTGGTTACCTGTCGGCTACAGTTGTCTAACGTTGGCTACTGCAGCGTAGTTATTCTACCGTCCCTTATAACAATGTATTAGATATTACAAATGTATTACCATGACACTGCAACTTACAGTACAGCGTCTAGCGACCTCAAGAAATTCATTAACGAACGCTTGTTAGGGTAAGCGTGTCAGCGCCCTGCAGCGCGCTTCTCTCGTCATTGAAAATGACGTCTGCGCTCGAACGCGAGCGCCGAGGTTACATCGAATCGTAATCTACCCATTAGAGGTCACAGTCTAGTGAAGGGGCCCTAAAAGACAACTACTGAATTTACATAAAAACGTCGATCTGCCACGTAACGCTTGACTGAAAGTCAAACTATTCCGCATAGGCAGCTCAACACTGAGTGCTTCTCATAACATAGATCTCCACGTCACATGGGAAGTGCCGTAATTTATTTGGGTCAGAAAAAGAAGGCAGATGATTAATGGTAATGACATCAAAAGAAAATGTGTGTAGCAAGACTAGGCTATTATTATCACTCCGATACTTCTACAAACATTCTTTGTAGCATACTTTACTTATGAATGACATTCAGAAATATAGCAATGCTCAGGTTCCGCAGAAGGCTTGTCTTGTACACGAAGCGCCTTAAAAGGTAAGGCGCAGCCTCTAAGCTTAAATAAACACATCGCATTCTTGCTCTAACAGTATATATATATATATATATATATATATATATATATATATATATATATATATATATATATATATATATTATAAAGAGGTTTATTAGCGGCGACGATACAGCGACAGTCAAGGCGGGGCCGACTCTCAGCGCGAGCTGCGTTCTCTTAGAGCCGAAGAGGGCGACCCACTAGAAGGTGTTCGAGAGGACGACCCATTACCAAGTTCGAACGCTTCGCTACAATTACCCCCGGGTAGGAAAAGGGAGCCACCTGGCGACCTAGCAACAAGTCACTATGAGGGGGTCGTGGTAGGGCTTCAGGCGCTCCACGTTGACAATGTCGCGCCCTCGACGGCGCATGTCCGAAGACGGTTCTATGGGTTCGATGAGGTAATTGACCGGGGATGTGCATTCGACGACACGGTAGGGGCCTTCGTATTTGGGCAGTAATTTGGAAGAAAGGCCAGTTGCAGTGGTAGGGACAGAGAGCCAAACGAGCGCTCCAGGGAGGAACGTGGGCGCAGAAGTGGTGTTGTCACCGCGAATGCTCTTCTGCCGCTCTTGGTTATGCGTTGTGAAGGTCTTGGAGAGCTCACGACACTCCTCAGCAAGTCTGGCTGTGGCAGAAATAGGCGCACATTCAGAGCGATCCGGCTTGTATGGAAGTATCGTGTCCATGGTGTGCGACGGGTGCCTTCCGTACAGTAAGAAGAAGGGTGAAAAACCAGTAGTGCTCTGAGGGGCGGTGTTATAGGCGTAGGTGACGAATGGCAGAATGGCATCCCAATTGGTGTGATCGGCGGCGACGTACATCGAGAGCATGTCGCCGAGCGTGCGGTTAAAGCGTTCGGTTAGGCCATTCGTCTGCGGGTGGAGAGTGCTGGGCCTTCACAACAACCTCGGCCCTCATTCGATGCCCCTGGCTCTTCGATCCCGTACCCTGCCGCCTACCATGCCTCAAGACGCCTCCCAGCAAACGCCTCCGCCCGCACCGACCTCATGTCCTGGTGTCCCTCGTATTCGCGACCCTCCCGTCTTCACTGGCGCCGATGGTACCGACGTGGAGGACTGGCTCGCGATTTACGAGCGCGTGAGTGTCCCCAATAAATGGGACGAGGCAGGAAAATTGACTAACCTGGTTTTCTACGTCGCGGGTGTGGCGGGCCTGTGGTACAACAACCACGCATCCGATTTTACGACGTGGTCCGACTTCAAGACCGCCATTATCAACGTGTTTGGCCGCCCTGCCGTTCGTAAGCTGCAGGCCGAACAGCGCTTACGTGAACGCGCTCAGCAGGCCGGCGAATCCTTCACCAGTTACATTGAAGACGTCCTCGATTTCTGTAAGAAAGCCGACGCCACCATGTCCGAGTGTGACAAGATCAGGCACATCATGAAAGGCATCGACGACGACGCCTTCACCATGCTGCTCGCCAAGAACCCCAGCACAGTGGCAGAGGTCATAACGCTCTGCCAAAGCTATGAGGAGCTGCGCCGGCAGCGATCGATGACCCGTCGCTCCCCATCACGCGACGCCGAGCTCGCTGGCTTGTCGACCGTACCCGACCACTCCGCGTTGCTCGCAGAGATGAAGACATTCGTGCGCGAGGAAATCGCGCGCCAGTTCTCTCTGCTGGACTTTGCTCGCCCTCGGTACGCTCAACAGCCGTCGCCCACCCTTCTGCCTCCCCTCCGTCGAGCAATCGAGCAGGAAATCGCGGAGGTCATGCCCGAGTACCACCAGCACCATCCGGCTCCTGCACCTTTGAGCTACGCCCAAGTTGTCGCAAGAACGCCCCCACCAATCGCTACGGCTGCCCCACACATTTACGCCGAAGCCTCCGCTCGACCTCACTCTTTCGAAGCGGATGTACCGGTAACCTACGCCGACGTGACGCACAGGCCACGACTGCAGCCCACCATGCAGTCCTACCAGTTGCCGCCCCGTCAATCCAGTCCTGCACCATGGCCGGGCGCTGCCCCAGCGAACCGATGGCGCACACCTGACAATCGCCCCATATGCTTCGCATGTGGTTACGCCGGCCACGTGGCGCGCTATTGCAATCGCGTGCAGCCGCCTAGAGACGTGTCGCCTGCCACCAGCCAGTCGAACCGCCCATATTACGACCCACCTACGCCTCCGTCGCCGACGTCTCGCCCAGCTGCATCTACCCGCCGTTCACAGTCACCACGACGCCGCTCGCTGTCACCGATGCGGCCACGTCCGGTCCCACGCGATCAGGAAAACTAGTCGTCGCAGTCCACGAGGCAAGGGCTGCGACGCTATCGAACTGCGAAAGCCCTCAGCGAAGCCCATCGAACGTGATAGACGTTTTTGTGGACGGTGTTCGCGCCTGTGCCCTTATCGATACTGGAGCCGCCGTATCCGTTATGGACGCTAAACTAAGCCGCCTGCTACGAAAAGTGACGACGCCACTTTCCGGGCTCTCCCTCCGTACAGCCAGCGCCCAAAGTATTCACCCGACGGCGGTATGCACCGCCCGCGTCATCATTCAGGACGCTCTGTACGCCGTCGAATTCATTATAATTTCTTCATGCTCTCACGACGTCATCCTGGGATGGGATTTTCTCGCCCGCCACGACGCCGTCATTCATTGCGCACCAGCCGAAATAGAGCTCTCACCATTCTCAGATTTGACGCCGGCAGACAGTTCATCGGCTGCGACCAAGGTATTCGTCAAAGACGACATCACAGTTCCTGCAAATTCGTCAACGGCTGTGTCAGTCTATTGCACCGCTCTCTGCGACGCCGTTGCACTCCTTTCTCCATGTGACCGCGTTTTCACTAGGAAAGGCTTGCTGGTGCCATTTGCGACCGTGGAAATCACCCAGGGCGACACGGATGTTTTTGTGACCAACCCATCCCCGTTCATTGTTACGTTGGTGCGAGGGGAATGTCTCGGCAGAGTGGAACCCCTCGAAGACGCACAAGTTATGGACGCACCCGACGACACGCACTGTCCCAGTTCCCGTATGCTCAGTGCTGTTTCCACGTCCGATTCGTCACCTGCTGATGTGTTTAGGTCCTCCATTGCTGACAACCTCACATCGGTCCAGCGTTCCCAACTTCTGTGCATGCTGGAAGAATTTCGTTCTTCTTTCGATATCGGGCAAATTTCTCTTGGCCGCACTTCCGTTGTTACGCATCGCATCGACACTGGCGCCCAACCACCACTGCGGCAACGTCCATATCGCGTGTCTCCCGCAGAACGTCGGGTCATTAATGAGCAAGTCGACGATATGCTTCGACGCGACGTTATTCGGCCCTCGGACAGCCCATGGGCGTCTCCCGTTGTTCTCGTTGCGAAGAAGGACGGTTCCGTGCGGTTCTGTGTGGACTACCGACGGCTCAACAAGATCACTCGCAAGGATGTTTATCCGCTGCCGCGAATCGACGACGCGATTGACAGCCTGCAAGGAGCCGAATTCTTTTCATCTCTTGATCTGCGCTCGGGGTACTGGCAAGTGCCCATGGCGGATGACGCTCGACCGAAGACAGCCTTTGTCACGCCCGACGGCTTGTACGAGTTCAACGTCATGCCGTTTGGTCTGTGTAATGCGCCCGCGACCTTCGAGCGCATGATGGACACCGTTCTGCGCAACTTGAAATGGCACACGTGCTTGTGTTACCTTGACGACGTCGTGGTTTTCGCTCCGGACTTCTCCACGCATCTCCAACGTCTGCGGCATGTTTTGACGCGTTTGCGCAACGCCGGCCTCCAACTGAATCTGAAGAAGTGCCGATTTGCAGCACGGCAGCTGACAATCCTCGGCTACGTCGTGTCCAAGGACGGAATCCTTCCCGATCCGACCAAGCTTCGGGCCGTGGCCGAATTTCCCAAACCTACGTCCGTCAAAGAATTGCGCAGTTTCGTAGGACTGTGTTCGTACTTTCGACGCTTCATACGAAACTTTGCCACCATCATATCACCGCTGACGAAGCTCCTTGGAGGTAACGGACCCCTAAAGTCGTGGTCGTCCGAGTGTGACGACGCGTTCGCAAAGCTCCGTCGTTTGTTGACGTCTCCTCCCATACTACGCCACTACGATCCTACGGCCCCAACGGAGGTACACACGGATGCCAGCGGTGTAGGCCTCGGCGCTGTCCTTGCGCAGCGCAAACCAGGGTTCCCCGAATATGTCGTGGCATACGCAAGCCGTACGCTTACCAGAGCCGAGACCAATTACACGGTCACGGAAAAAGAGTGCCTGGCGATCATCTGGGCCCTTACAAAGTTTCGACCTTATTTGTATGGCCACCCATTTGATGTCGTCACCGACCATCATGCACTATGCTGGCTGTCGTCACTGAAGGATCCCTCAGGCCGTCTCGCCCGCTGGGCACTTCGCCTGCAAGACTACGACATCCGAGTGCTGTACCGCAACGGACGCCAGCATGCTGACGCCGACGCCCTCTCACGCTCTCCCTTGCCTGACGACAATGCCCCTTGCTCAGTATCTCACATAGCTGTTGCTTCAATCGACGTTCACACCATCGCTACCGAACAGCGCAAGGATAAATGGATCACCTCGCTGATCGACTTGCTCACTGATCCGTCCGCAACACCATCCACTCGCGCGTTGCGTCGTCAAGCCCACCATTTCGCCGTTCGCGACGACCTACTGCACCGACGCAATTACGACACCGACGGCCGCCAGTGGCTACTAGTGATACCCCGCACCTCCACCAAATTATAAAGAGGTTTATTAGCGGCGACGATATTCGACGATACAGCGACAGTCAAGGCGGGGCCGACTCTCAGCGCGAGCTGCGTTCTCTTCGAGCCGAAGAGGGCGACCCACTAGAAGGTGTTCGAGAGGACGACCCATTACCAAGTTCGAACGCTTCGCTACAATATATATATATATATATATATATATATATATATATATATATATATATATATATATATATATATGTATATATATATATATATGTATATATATATGTATGTATATATATATATATATATATATATATATATATATATATATATATATATATATATATATATATATATATTCGCGTTTTCGACATACAGAGTGGCGTAACAGAGAAAGCACGCTCTATAGGCAGAGAAAGAAAAACCCTATATTGAGATGGAATGCAACCGGCAAATAATCGTAATATTCGAAAGACAGAGAATGGGTTTGCAGCAAATAGGTTCATGAGATTTGGGTTTGTTATCTGTGAGAGACTTGCCTAAGCGGCATTTGCAAAACGTAATGCTAGAAAGGGAGGCTCGGGTAGACCACATGCAGGCCAGGTCTCCCAGGCCAGCCCAGGCTAACACCAACACTCCCTCTGTAGCAACATCACCACTACCCCCGTCACCATCCTAAACAAGCAACTTCCATTCTATATAATCCCAGCTAAGCGCTGCACATGTTACTTTAAAGTATCTACCACGATAAACGGCCAGCCTGTGAGCATCACTTGCTAAGCCTCATTAGAAGTGGAGTGGGTTTCTTGCTATGGCGCATTTTACCTGCGCGAAATCTATGCGAAAACCGCGAATGAAACTTTGTAACTTATGCATGGCAAGGACGACCGAATGGTAAAAAAATTATAAACATTAAGCCAGAAGAAAAGCCTGCAGCTGGGTGCACTGCTGTAAAACCAAAACGATAACTAACGATAGTTGGTTTATATATAAAGTACAGCTTCCGGGCTGGAAGGCAGAACGCTAGAATAGACTGAGCACAGGAAAATTGAGGACAGTGCTATTGACCGAAGAAGTTGCTCTGAACACCATCAGTTTCCTAACGTCAAATAGCATGTAAGCCACAGGTTAATGCGTTTTAAGTACTATGCACCACAACGACCTCGTGCAATAAGTATGGTAAATAAGCAGTTTTTTATAAATTACCGCGGCAAAGTGTAAATTTGACTTCCATCGAGAAGGCACTCAGATGAAGCCGTCATATTGGGATCAGTGTCGCCGTGTGAAATAATTGAAGGGATTTCACGTGCCAAACCTCCGATATGATTATGAGCAGGCCGATGGGGACCCGGAAATTTCCTCTATCTAGTGTTCTTTAACGTGCACTGACACAGCGGAGCACACGGGTATCTAGCATTTCCTCTCCATCGAAATATGACCACCATGGCCGGGATTGAACTTATGACACTCAGGTCAACAGCCGAGCGCAGTATCCACTGTACTACCATGGCACACGACTAGTCTTACGGGGCTGCTATCAGTCTTGTGAATATTCCAACGAATATCAGTACTAAGAACATCATTCCTACGAATATCAGTCATATGAATATCCAGCACATTTGCGGTATTCCTTTCTCCCTAGCGAACTCTTGATTGCTTGCGTACGGATTCAGTCTGTGTCTATGAATGCTCAACGCTGACGGCTAGCTTCATGAAGACTCAGTCAATGAAAACAGAACAATAAGAAAGAGCATAAAGCAATGCCTTCACCATTCATTTTCGATGTGCGTTGGATGTGCGTTGAGATGCCCTCGGGGTTAGCCGTGTGACGCATTTGCTTTCTGAAGCTTCTCACAGTGGTACATAAGCGCATCCGAGATCCAGCCTGCACTAGCTTCCCTAGAGAAGACTAGATGATACCGTAGATAATGATTAGAGTGACGCGAAAGCAATCATTCGCTGAAAACAACTTAATCGGATAATGGAGTAAGAAACGTGAAACTCAAGCGGCTGGAGAAAGGCCGCGAAGTAGTCATAACGCAGCGCATTTACTGTCATCTCTGTCTACGTTTCCTCATCATTATGATCATATTGCTTCCTAGGATTTTGTCAGACCTTGTTTGGCGTCTTTTATTTCTTCATATAGATCAATCGATCGCCTGCATAAGGTACTGCAATGCGTGAATAATGCGCTAGAGAGCAAAAAGCAAGCGCAATCTCTAGGGACTCTCTATCAGAACCAGGAAAGCCTGCCAGGCTTTAGTCGCTCTGTTTCCGCAGCTGTAATCAAAAGTAGCCTTCCCAAAAGATATCGCAAAGGAGGCTACGTTTCAACAAATCAAGGCAGTCCCCGACATACAAGGAGCGATTCCTTCTATAGAAATCAGAGCTGTATGGTAATGCGATGAGGCTAAATATAGGCAGCGCTGATTCGCTGCCCTACATTACTGGAAGATCAAGGCGGCTGTTATGATAATATTGGACTGCTAGGCTGAAATACGACACTTGTACGTATTATCGTGTGCATTTATATTGAGCGGCATGGTCCTGTGCATAAAACTTTACAACTTCTAAAACTGGAGTGCAAAAATAGTTCAACGCTCAACACGTTTGTCCTTTCTTTGAACTAAAGTGCCTTGGGGTGTGTATTTGTTCGCCTAATTCGAAGAAGTCTTGGCGTTCCTTTTTTACATGGGTTGCGTGGCTTCGCTATGCTGCCTACATCAGCGTGCTGTCTGTGTTGTTATGGGTAGATGAAAATGAATGATTTACTGTCATTGATTGTCCTTCTTTATGCACATTTCTTGTGATATCGCTTTTGTTATTATTCCCACACTCACGAAATGTAAGCGCAATATGACAATAAACTTCTTGAATACAGGAGGCTTGCAGAAGCGGCCAAGCGTATCGCAGAAGAAGGTTAGGTTCGCTTAGTAGTTCTTGACTAATTTGCTGGGGTAGCGGCTAATGGTACGACAGTTTGCTCGTGTTGAAGCTTCGTTTTAGCGTGCTAGATGTCTTGAATCTTGGTGTCGGTTGTTGACTGCTTGTCACCTACTGCAGCATTACGCGGCAAGAACACTCTTGAGGACGTGAGACCACTTAAATAAAACTATATGGAGGTACTCGTGTCAGAAACCTCGGCGAACTGTTTTATTTGAGAAGTAATGTACGTCTGCGACCTCTTTCCTCAATGCGATATTGCAGCGATATTAGTACAAATGTGTGGTGTTCGAAAAGGTTGTCAATATATTTTACTCTACACTCGTTCCTCCACACTCGCACATCAGCACCTCGTATTCACTGTTTTTAGATGCTCGTTAGTAAGCTGACGACGCTGCACGTGTTCTGAAAGTGGTTCGTCTAAATGCTCGACGCCTATTTTTTCAGCCGCATTCAACGACATAATTTGTTAGCAATTTTTCAAGAGGATGGACTATGATCAATATTTAAAAATGTTTTTATGTCCTGGTTGGTACATACTTGACATGACTGACAAGTGCAACAAAATGTAGAGATACATCACACGCAAAAACAAAATCGTCCCAAAAAGAAACTTGGCCCTTCCCTCGTCTGTGCCCTTTTGCTTTCATAGAAGCTATCCCTACTTGCACTCATAAATCATGTATCATTTAGAATACCAACATGCAGAAGGTTATCGTCCGAAGATACTTTACCACTTATCGCGCTGAAAAATTACAGCAGAGCTGTTATGCTCGAGGTTTGCCGTGTGCCGCAGATAGAAAATTATCATAATCATGAACAGGCACAAGCTCAATGGCCGCCCAAGCATTATGTACAGATGGTTAACGAGAGAACCTGAAACGCAATGGGATTTACCCGCTCGCTATAGAAATTTACAGCAGAGGTGTTATACTCGAGGTTTGCCGTGTGTCATAGATAGAAAATTATCATCACGCGCTCATTGATCGCCCTAGTATTCTGTACACACAGTTAACAAAAGACGCTCAAGCGTGAACACCAGCTCTGCTGTGACCCAGCCTTGAGCGACTTCGTGCAAGCTGCGCTAATTTTCCTGTCAATTATTAAAAAGCTATTTTGATGCATGTCACCAGAAATAAAAGAATATATATCACTACTTCTAAAATTTTAGGAAGGCTTTAGTATGCAGTCGCATCTAGAAAAACGTCCACTGAACATCGCGCTCAATCTGTCCAAGTATTACATTTACTTGTTGATATGTAGTTTTCTGAACGATACTTTTTTTTATTTTTGTCATTCCTATTTTTAAAGAACGCGTGCACTTCGCAAAAAATTGCAGGTAGAGCTGCACAATTATCCTATTTGTTTGGTTTTTGTAAAGGCATGTCTGTTGCCTAAGGTATCAGTAAAAATAAATAAAAATATTGGCTTCATTAAGAGTCAGGCCTTCGCATTATCATCTCAGATTGCTACGATGGGCAAAACTTACAAGACGTCGACTGGCAAGCAATATTCTGGTCAAGATATTCTCTGAGGGGCGAAAATAAGGAGATTACGAACAAGCTGGCAATGAGGAGCGGCGTTACGATGGAGAGGGTGTCCACGTAATATGTCCATTAGGCCAGCCAGGCGAGAAAAGTGCATAAGTGAGCAGTATTAGGCGTGTCATCGATTTGCACACGGGAGGCAGAAGAGCGAAAAAAATGGTGTACTCAGCAAAAATGGTGTACTCCGTGTGAATCTTGCATCAGCGTCTCCTCTCTAATGTCAAGTGAAGCATGTACGGGCGTATGAGGCATGCAGATGAAGGAAATTACGCATGTCAGTGGGCCTAAGCTGCGTGCTTCCTTTAAGCGGAGCATAAATAATGGTAAACACTGGATATAAGCCTCTCGCCTCAATCGTGTTTCTAAAGCAGGTTCAGCCTGCGCCTATTGATTTTGGCCTAATTTGTTTTTATTTTACCCAACCTAAACATTTCTTTATTATTACTGCATACTTTAGCATATCAAATTTTTGTTCCGATGCGATCTGAATATTTCTGGCAATGCGAAGGTTCTTCAATAAATGGGCCCAGCAGCTCACGTTGTCTAATGTAAAAATATATAATCGCTCAAGGCAGTGTGAAATGCATTTACGGCTTCTCCAAATGCTTAGAAGCGTGTGTTAAATGTGATAGCTAAGACAACAGGAATGGCAGAGACGCAAAAGAGTGCTGTAAGGCTACGAATGGAGCAATAACGAAAAAAAAAAATAAGCGATAGAGATGAAATGATTTCACAAAACATTATGGGTGCCACTGAGTTGTAACGACGTTGTTGAAGAGTTTAGGAAGCACATGAGTGCTTTCTTAAGGCGCCGTTTTTCATTATGCGACGATGAGAATTTCGTAGCGCCGTCAAACTGCGCTCGCAATGGCGTACGCTCCAAGTCAGCGCAATGGCTAAGGTGAGAGCGCACCATTTCGAGAGCTGTTGATGGGTACTGAAAAAGGCTAAATTCGGGCATAAACCTAGATGTGGACGGCAAATGGTACCTTTGAGCTTTGAAACCTTCCACTCAAGGAAAAGTAGCGCGTAAATAACAAACAGAAACTTACAAATACAGAATGTCATCCTCGCCACCTTTTCAACTGCGGCAAAAGCATTGCGAAAGTAAACCTTTATTTTACCCTTGCTCGAATTCCTTGCCCTCCTCCTCTTCTTTTGGCATTATAGACACTTAAAATATCACTGTCTGTTTTGTTTGTTTCTCTTCGTAGTTGAACTTGATGTGCATCTACACTTGAGCGATGCCAGCAGAATAATACCGCGTCCTCGCCGTTTCGCTTCTAGGTCGTGTACGTTACCCTACGTCAGTATGACAAAGTTGGTCTCATGTACTTTTCCGTTTCCTATATTTATTCCCTCCTCCCGAATGAGTAGGCAGGCTTTGTACTGCCCCTCTTGGAGGTAGTTTTCAGCTTGCCCTCTCCATATTTCCGGTGTGTCCTTGTTTGCTTAATACTACTACTACTACTACTACTACTACTACTACTACTACTACTACTACTACTACTACTACTACTAATAATAATAATAATAATAATAATAATAATAATAATAATAATAATAATAATAATAATAATAATAATAATAATAATAATAATAATAATTATTATAATAATAATATTATGTGCTTAACATTGGGTCGAACTGGGCTACTAGTATTGTCGTTTATCGCATTGTTTTCTTGTTTTCTGCTGAATCTGGGCGCCTGGGTTTATGTCTGCGCTGATGTTTACGGCAAGGACAGCCACGCAAGCTCAACTAAAGAGCGATTCTCCATAGTGGAAATGTTGTGTGCGAAACATCTTGGCTCGCTCCTCCTTTGCCACAGATTACCTGTGAAATAGTGTGCGGGCGGCCTACGAGCTCGACAGCGCGACACACTCATGTCCGGGCTGACTAGATCAGCGGTACACGTACACAACAGCCCCAACTGCTCCTATCCCCGCCACTTTGTTCCAGTGCACTCACCTCGACGGCTCCCTCGCCTACCTGCCCTCGCCTACCTGGCGCGGAAAGACCCGCTAATCCAACCATCATTCTTTTAGACTTCCCTCTCACACCTTCCGAGCGCATTTTGTCCTATTTAGAATTCGCAAAACTCAAACTCCTGCGAATGTTCACTTGGTGTTGTCTTACAATTGCTATCTTCCCAAAAACCAATGCTACTTTCAATACTATGCCTGCTGAAGCTTGTATACCTGTAAAACGTGCTTTGGCTGTTAGGCAGTTACGTACACCGATGAAGCCAACTTTCAAGAAATCACTAGTATTTTATCATTTGTGCAATTTTATGGACTGTGGGAGATGATCAGCTGAGAGTAGGGGATTTAAATATTAACTGGAAGACGATGGACTGTGCTAGAGGAAATGTTTACTTGAGGTCATTCAGAAACACCAGTCTAACAGCCTCGGCGCCAGCAGCTCGCAATCAGCGCCCGCGGTTCACGCTAACAGAGCAACCCACTGGTGAATACCTTATTCCTTCCCAATACGTTTATTGTGAAAGTGGGGAAATCGCACCTGATAAACGCATGAAAAAAGCGAGTTTCGCCTGAAAGGCGCCGCATTAATCGAAATAGCAGTGTATAAGGCAATGATCGTAGTTTTAGCAACTTCATATGTTGCAGTCAAGATTCGTTTAGTAATAAAATGAACAAGCATGCCGCTAAGTGCACACAGGTAAACATGAACAGATCTAACTTGATGACTGCGAATACTCACAGTCACAACGCTGTTGCGATGAACATAACATCCGTTAGGAAAGAAATAGGGTGCCTTATTTCTTGCCTTGAGTTGCGTCTGGGAAACATTGAGATGACACCACTTCCAACTCTACACCACACCACTTCCACCACTAGGTGCCATGCAGGAGTGCTAGCGCTAAGCAAACAACCATCTCAGCTCGCTCATAGACGCAAGGTGCGTAATGGAAATCTTCGTATTATAGGTAGGCTTGTCTTACTGAACAACAGAACGGGAAACGGTTAACACATTAGAACGGCAAACGTATCGCGTAGCCTCTCGTTGCATCGCGTTGCGTCTCAGAAACATTGGCATAACTACACTTCCAACACTAGTCGCACGAGAGGACAGCACACGCTTCACGAAAAGCCATCTCTGCTCGCTCAATTTTGCCGTAAGTTTTGCCGTAATTTTGCCGTAAATTACCTGCAAGAGAGGTTGTGCTGGCTATCTGTGCTCCCAGATACTTGTGGCATGCACACTTTGCGGAGTCAACTTGAGGAGTCATTTTGCGAAGTCATTTTGTGGAGTCACTATGGATTGTTTGCAAATTTTCTCTTGGCAATCTGGCGCTGGCCACTTGCCTATCAAAAATGGATATTACAGTCAATGCGCTCGTATATTGGGAATTGAAACTGGTTGTTGGGTGAAAGCGAAAAGTCCCGAAGGAAAATGGCGTTCTCTGATCTCGTTCTGGCATCCGTGGCAATAGAGTAAACACGATTCTTTGCTTTAACCGTAGCCATAAAACACTGTTTTAGCCTTTACACTACCATTGCAGAGTAAGAGTCGTTTATGTATTATGTAAAGGTGCGCATTCCGAAGCTTGCGTACTTGAGCGATTAACATTTCGAAATAAGCTCTGCAGACTCATGGTAGCAAACTGGGATGGTATCAAGTCGTTCATAAAACTGCATTGTCTCTCGTTAGCTTAAAGCATTAGGTAGATGAAGAACCGGATTGGGCACCAATTCTATATACTTGGAAACGGCGTCACGCGTTGCTGCTGAAACGTTGGTACCACAAAGGTGACTTTCATCTTTTTTTTTTCTGAATGCTCAAAGGTTTGTATAACTAACTTCTATGAGCAATTATTGTATCAAAATAGCATTAGTGATTATCCAGGTTTATATTGGACCAATTCTTGTCGGAAAGGGAATTCCCTTTACAACCAATCTACAACGATCATGGCTCTGTCTAAAAAGCTCAGGAAGACTACCTCAAAAAAAGGACAAAAATGAAGGCCCTGAATTTTCTTGGTTGTCATAAGTCCTAAAACAAAAAGCACACCAAGAAGCCTTTTAGCACTGCATTTAAACACAATCGCACATGGGCTTCCACCACGGAAAGCTTACAGTTTGCACCAAGCATCTCCTTGACGCTGTGTATGAGTGCAAGAGGTGTAAGAAATAGTGTAATAAAAGAACCACGCAAATTGGAGACACTTTCGGGATGATGCTAGAACTTGGAACGCAGTTCAAGTACCACTATTTATCGCTTTTTGTTCGGCTACTTCTCCGATGTTCTATATGATTCGCCGGGCGGCAGTTCGCCTAAACGCATATAACTTTGGAATGCTTTCTCGAAGGCAGTTTACAGCGACCCATTTCTGGGAAGTTTCTGGAGCAACCGAAAAAAAAACTAAAAATTCTAGCAGGTGATTCTGCGTGCGCGCACGTCTCGCAAGTTTTCAACGCATCATTCTGAGAAACAAAAAACGTGCGCCTTTCTAACACAGTTTACTTTTGTTGGATATTTTGTGGGCATACGATGTGCACACAACTACCGCACTTACAAAAACACTTTCATCCACCTCGCAACGCTCGGCTCAAAGCCCGAAAATGCAGCATAGACACCTACTCGCCGACTGCTTCGCATGAAATCGATTCCCGCAAGGAGTGGGATCTGCCGAATCTTTGTCCCACCGAATTACTACTCAGTGTTCCGGCAATTGAACTGCCGTAGTGCTAACATGAGAAATCGAAAATTCCGGCGGTAAGCCCCCACAATAATGTGCATAGTTTCGTATGATGTATTTATCAATACATCTAATCAGCGTCATGATAAAACAATATAAGAGATCGTGCTGGTATTATTATGATGTTTGTGCAAGATTGCTGACATTTGATGTCGAGAATTGCAAATGACACCGAGTGCTAACGAAAAAGTAAAGGCAGGAGTACTATGCACAGAAATTGTAAGGATGATACGTTGCTATGCAGCTTAAATACTTAAAATATATTACATGCATGTTTTTATGTCAAGCAGGAAATAGACATGACCAAGGAGAGAGTGCTTAATGCTCAGGAATTTCCAACGCACTGTTCTGTTTACTTTTCTGTTCAAAGGAAATCTGTACGCAGCATATCTTTGCCATAGCTTCACTTTCTAAAATCATTTCCAGTGCTCTCTGCGTTGAGATTTTAAGGCGTGTTGTTTTAGGGAGAGCAATGTGCGAGCGGGGTGTTAAAAGTATACCACTTACTGCAACTGTTACTTTGCGCAGCCCGCGTGAAATAACTTAAATATTTTGCACGTACTGTACCGCCTCCTTTCTAACTATCAAGTCATCATATATGCGTTGTCTCAAAACACAGAAGCGTGTCTTACTTGTAATCCCGATCCACAGTGCACAGCCAAGGTGATAATTTCTACGTTAAACCTTCATTTGTGACACCTCACTATACACTGCCTGCTACATCATTTGATCGCAGCTGCTCTCCGTTGCTTTAGTAACCAGAACAAAGGCGTGCGTAAGCTTTGACGTTGAAATCTGGTTTCATCAGAACGCCCACAACGTTGGAACGCATTCAGTCGTCGTAATTCTATTTTGTTAGAAGTCCAATCGTACAGAACACCAGTGGCACGTGAAACTATTGTTCGTCCCTCGAAACCAAATGTTACGCTACAGGCACAGAGTAGTGTTCCTATGAATAGCTTCGAAAGACGCTGAGTGAATCCTCTAAAATGACGCTCGTCTGTCAAAGGCTGGATAGTGGATGAGAAACTGCAATGCTTTTGTTCTACCTGAACAAAATTCCACAGAAGTGTGTGAAAGAGTAGAAATTCGTGATTTCACAAGTGCTTTTTAAGTGCATCATCGAATAACGTCTGACGTGTGTCGAATGACCAGACGTGAATATCAGGCGACAGTTGCGTCATACGCGTCTGCAGCCCTCATGTTTTTCGGAAACGCTGAAAAAAGCGTCGCATAACCGCCACAAAAAGACGTCATTATAATGCTCCAAAGCAGTTGTGTATATTCCGCCGATATCGTTTATTAGCCCAATACTTCTTTTTCTTTAGAGACCACAACTGCAAGGACAATTCCTACTTCCTGAAGGATGGTCATGACCCTGGAAGTCAGCCCATCTCATACAGACAAAGCATATTGTACGTTCAAATTAAACCATCTTAAGTTGGATATAGATAGATAGATAGATAGATAGATAGATAGATAGATAGATAGATAGATAGATAGATAGATAGATAGATAGATAGATAGATAGATAGATAGATAGATAGATAGATAGATAGATAGATAGATAGATAGATAGATAGATAGATAGATAGATAGATAGATAGATAGATAGATAGATAGATAGATAGATAGATAGATAGATAGATAGATAGATAGATAGATAGATAGATAGATAGATAGATAGATAGATGTGTGTGCGCGTGTCGTGCGATCATGCGGTCGTTGAGTTATAAATTGTCCATGTGTTTGTAAGATGCGTTAGGTACAAATAAACTAAACGGAACATGTGCAATATGTTACATCCCTTTAGCGCATTGCTCCTACTAAAGAATATTGGTAAATATGTTACGCCAAACTTTGTGATGTAGTAGAAAAGCAATGCTCGCAGAAAACGCGTAGGTGTCTGTTAGGGACTCATGTTTTCTAATGGTTCTTCGAATGGAGGCATTCGAAGTATGAAGGAAACAAAATCACGGAAACGGCCGTCTAAAACTACTGGCCGGAATAGGATGGCGTATCTTAGGAGTAAGAGGGAATTACAGTATCGTTAGAGGGGATTGCTGTCCTTGAGTGTCTCTTCTCGCCCTCCAAATACGATGAGCTGTCTGGCCCTGCTGTCCCGCTGTTAGTTGTTTCACGCACTTCCTACACGTCGTTAAAAAAAGTCCTCGGGAGCTTTTCAGGAAGATGTCCATGCTCACGCATTTACGACGTCTAACGAGACTCGTTTCTCAGCTGCCACTTGCACAAGCGATGTAAAGGCTCTCTCCATATTTGAGCCTAGTGACTCCTCAAGAATGGTTCGAAAATTATTTGGATGCCTTCAATCAACTGGGCATTAACATGCAAATGAGCCCTTAAAAGTTTGAGAAAACTTGGTGACCAGTACTCTAACTGAAGACGCAGACATCGAGGATCCATTCAGCGACGACAAACTCGCACAACCACTTCTTCGCAGCAGTAAAGCGCAGGATTGAAAACTCTCCACCAAGATCTCAAGTGAGCCCATGTCATTCACGACTCTGCCTCCCGCTTCAGCCTATTTATCTTTTGCAAAAGCCCGCGTGTTTTCTACACGAAAGTGTTTTATGCCGGGGTCTACCAAGACTTAACTTACGTATTTCCGTCACAGATATGCCGTTGTAAAATGTACACTAACAGATGATAAAGAAAAAAAAAACTGCACAAAAATTTCCGTCACTGGTAATAAAAGCAACGACCCTAGCTCCACAACGCGCGGCACTAAATGAATCGGCCACGAAGCGGACGTTCTTCAACCCTCTAACGGCGAGCTATTTATATACAGTACACAATTTACCGCTGGCGTTACTCAGAGCTCGGTTGCACTTCAACATGTTCTCGTTATCACCAGCGAGATGGCGCGAATGGCGCGCTTTAAATGTCGTCGCCCAGCTCGCTGCGATACGCGCGCACCACCCACCAGTACTTTTCCCTACGGGGCGTGGTCGCCCGTGCGCGCGCTTATTTCGTGATGTTTGTACCTCTTCTGCGTTCACCGCAAATGTTGCGTTGAAGTTACTGAGCGCAGGAGGCTCATTACACTGGCTGCAGCGGCCGCGTTTGCGAAAGGAGCGCGCTGCTCCAACACAAAGAAGTAAAAACGGTGACAGTTGTTAGTTCGCGCTCGTCCTGAGTATACTTGTGCGATCGTTTCGTGCATCCTTTTAAATGCGAAGCATTTCTTAGCGGCGGCATGTCCCGCGTGCTCGTCGGCGTCCGCGCTCACGCTCTGCGCACTCTCCGCACTCTGCACTCACTCTCCACTTCTCTCGTACCACCTGCTTGCGCTTCTGCGTTCTCGCTTCTGCTTTCGCGGCGCATGCGCTACTCTCCTCCTCTAGTCTCCTCTCCTCTCCACCAAATGCAGAAATACATGAAACGTGCCCTCAGCAACGACGCGGACACACGTGTTTCAGGCAAGGTCACTGGGGAGACAGGGGATTGGAATGCAAGGTAAACGAACTCATCGGACGGGTTGGTCGGCCGGCGGCTTGTGACGTCAAATTCTTGCGCCCAGGCCTGAAAAGTTCTAGGTGGTGTTGGCTGAGCGCTGCGCGCGTTCAGTTCAGCGCTTGCTTCGGTTCACTCCGCTTGACTCCGTTGATGCTTCCGATGAAGTGTGATGGTCCGATGAAGTGTCATGGAAGCGACAGTCCCGTCAACTGACGGGTTGACGCAAGCAAGCGTCAGCATCAGACGTACATCGACGAGGCCATGGGTGACTACGAAAAGCAATACGCATACACACATCCTTTCATGCTCATTGGCGACTTTATTGTCAACGAGGGTGGCGATGCGGGCTTGTTGGTTGGTCATACTTGAACGAGTTGAGCGCATACGAGGACACGGACAGAAGGAAGAGACGTACACACACTGGCGCTACTAACAACAATGGTTTATTTCATTCTCCTGCCAATTCATATACCAGTTTTGCGCACGACAGTCACGTGAACACTCTTTCATAAAAAACAACAATTTGATAACAAACAAGGAAATTAACCTCACGAGATATATAAACAGGGTGCACAGGCAATGACAAGCAAATTTAATGATTCATGCGCAGAAATTGTTAGCAATCCCTCAATGTCCCTCAGTGCTAAAGAATTACACTTTCTGCGCATGAATCATTAAATTTGCTTGTCATTGCCTGTGCACCCTGTTTATCTATCTCGTGAGGTGAATTTCCTTGTTTGTTATCAAATTGTTGTTTTTTATGAAAGAGTGTTCACGTGACTGTCGTGCGCAAAAACTGGTATATGAATCGGCAGGAGAATGAAATAAACCATTGTTGTTAGTAGCGCCAGTGTGTGTACGTCTCTTCCTTCTGTCCGTGTCCTCGTATGCGCTCAACTCATTCAATTATTGTCAACGTCAGAAGAGCGATTGGATAGTTGAGAACATGTCATCACACCACTCGCTGCAACACGTATCACACGACGACCGAAAACAACAGCCAACTACCATTCATGGCGCGTGCATTGATCACGTCTTCACCAATTTCAAGATCCACCCACTGCACCAAGATCTCCTCACGGTTCACTTCAGCAACCACAAAGCCATCCTCTTCAAAGCAAAGTGCTCACCTCAAGTACTAGACGCTGCTCAATAAAGACCTTCGTTAACCGTTTCACCTTCGTCTAAGCAATTAAAACAATGGACCCCCCCCCCCCCCCTGATGCTTCGCATCATCTCAGGGTTCCCTTCGGAAAGATGGTTAATTTTTTTGTGTTTGACGGTGCTATAGCTGCGGAACAGTAACAGACATTGTACAATCTCTCATAACTCAATGCACAATAAACGCTCAAGTACCTCTGTGAAGACACGTTTCATTTGTGTGTTATACCGATTAAAATCACGGAGGGATCAACCATGCTTTTTTTATCTTTCGTCACCGTTATCCACTTCTCTTCTTCAACTGACCCGTCTCTCTCCCCCTCAGTTAATCTACCTCCTTATCATGCAAATATGGATCGTGCCATAAAAGCCCTGTCTAGCTGGCCGTTTGACGCGTACTAACACTGCCTGGAATGTGTGAAAGAAGCCATGCATTTGCGTTCCGTAAATGCAAGCGTCAATGGTATAACAATGCAGTTCAAGAGTCCGCTTACATTAATATCAGCTTGAGAATAATGGAACATCTTCGAGGTAGGTATGGTAGTGGTCGGTACAACTTTTTCGTAAAGAGAAATGTAAATTTCCATGAGAATCTTTTTAGAACTCTTAGGGGCGCGCACATCGCGCTAAGATGTAGCTGCGAGTAGCAGAGAGCACTCTTGGTTCCTTCTATTCAACGGTGTCAATTATGCATACAGAATAGAGGAAACTGGTAGTTTTTTGGCATTTCAGCAAACGTCTATATGTTAATGTGCTGACTGCGCTTATCCGAAAACTCTCTGACGTCCAACATTTTTTTGAGTGCTGCAACATGTGTCTTGCATATCAAATTCAAAATGATTCTATGTTATTAGTCAGCGTTCCTGTCGCTACCACGTTATTAGAAGAGAAAGCTCACATGATCCCTTACGCATTCTGCTGAAACGACTCGAAGGTGAAAGCCACTTTTTTCTTTTTCTTCTAAGTCGATGTATTGATCCTTCCTCGCGCCCCCTCCCCCCGCTTCCTCGAAAGCTTTCCGCACCTAGCGTGGTTATACACTGCCTCCGTAATCAGCGCGCCTTTGACCTGCAGCGTGTGCTGTAATGTCATAGAAACGTCATACTGACTTCATGGTGACGTCATCACGTGATGATGACTTTTTCCATCACTCGTGTTGGCGACAACAGTTAATTTTCACGTTTTATGAGACATCTATGGTTTCGCCTTAAAAACATAAGATTTTCCACTACATTGAGAAAACTCTTTTAGATTTTCTCTCAGCAACTAGGGTTAAGACACAAGAGCCATTTAAATGAATGGCGAAGCTTGGCACAGAATGCAGCCAGCAGAAAAAAAAAAATTTAGCGTAACCTTTGAAACAACTGAACGACTGCTACAGTGTCTTAATTTAAACAAAATAGGAAGAAGAAAACAAAGACTCAGAAATATAATCGTTACGACTTGGCAGAAGACGTTACAGCTTAAAGCTTATCTTAAGCAGCTGCTCAAATGGCTTCTTGAAACGTTAACTATCTATAATTTATGCGTAATGCCCAAACTGAATAAGCGAGACACTCAAGCATGGTTACGGAGTATTCTGAAAGCACTGAATAGCCGTAGTCATGCCTTGACGAGTTGCAGAAAACTAGAAGGCATCCTAAGTAAATGCTTCCAGCGCGCGAAGAATTGAGAAAACAGCAGGATTTTGAATGCGGCAGATTCCTCTTGACCGTTTTTAACGTGTTTATCATTACTGTTTTTTTTTCTGTCTTTTTCGTTAATAATTAAGAGCAACTTTCTCGCCTACACCCGCTAGAACATTAGCGTTGTACAAATGCGCCCACTTTTTTTCTGCTTTCTGGTTTAGTGTTACAATTGAACAATCGAAATATTTTATTACATTACGAAAAACTGTTAAATAAAGAATGCCTTCTCATCATAGTTGTACATTCTACTTCTTTTATGCGACTCCAATACAAAGTTAAAGATACGCTGTTTACTTGTTCTGTTCTTTTGCAGTTTGTATGAGACTAGTAGCCTGGCATATTTGAAATCAATAACAGAGTTCATTAAAAATAATAAGCATCAACAATTGCAGTTGTTCCCGGAATGAATTGACCGAGTAATTCGAGGTTTGGTGCTAGTACATTTTGCATATTTTTATACAACGACGACTAGCATATTTCTGTGTTCTAGCTGACGTGATTGTAAATGGGAGATCACATTGTTTGCTCCTGTTTGTTAAATACATTTTCAACAGAAAACTGCCAATAACAATCTTGAACTTCTGTATGTCGTTTAAAAACCTCTAACAAATTTTATCAATAACATCGTGATCATAAATGAAATAAAAAAATACATACATGACCCAAATTTTGATAATCTTATAGAGGGCGCTGCGCAAGTTTGCTCTGCATAGGCACATCGAGCACTGAATATTGAACAGCTCTCTTTGTCCATGCTTTATATCCCTTTCCGACCCAGTGACCAGTGTAGCGGAGCGGAGCAGAAAAGCGGAGCAGAAAAGCAAGCAAACCCACAATCGAAGCCGAAACCACTTTGACAGCTTGTGTAAGAGGCGAGAAATATCTTTTTGAATGTAGTTCCTTCTTCAGCCCCAGTTTCTTATGGGGGCGCATCAGAGTAGTGGTGTCAATCAAGAGGAAACGCGCGCGCATGGTGTGCTCAAGCATAGAAAATTATTTGAGGAGTTATCTTCGCGCAATTCAAGTAACTTAAATCGTGCGAGCTGATTTATGCCCTCTTGAAACAATGTTGCAAAAAGGTAGCTTTTGTAATCAGAAGTTTGCTCGCAATGCGAGATTGTATTCATGTCCAGTGCACTCGACTCCGGGATGCAATTGGCGCTCATTGTGCTAAACATGGAGGAGAGAAAAGAAACTAGGAAGGACGTCACGTGTAAATCTTGAAACCCAGTCATAAAAATTGAACCAGGAGCACGGTGGGAATCCTATCAAGAGCCTGGAGCACGAGGAGGCAGCGGCGTCGGAGGACGTTGGCTTGTGGACGCTCAGCGCGTTGCCTCCTAGCTTCTTACCCCTTCGTGGTGCTGATCGCTATGCACGACAGTTAACGATAATTTTTTTCTTTTTCTCAAGTCAAAACAAACCATTTTTATGTTTTAAAAGACAATTAACTTTGTGACAGGAACAACAGCAACATTTTTTCAAGGAAGAAAGCAGAATGTGTGTACCCATAAGTGGAACAAATGAATCCTAGTGTCCAGCATACTGGACATGATTCTCCCGTGAAAACCATTGTACCTACGGTCTCCCTTATTTTCTCGCATGCTTTTCAATAGCCTCTTAGCTAGAAAGGAGCACTGAAAATTTTTTTTTCTACGCTACGAAAAATTCGGGACTGAAAGGGATATAGAATTGGCGCAAGTCCCACATGCTTAACTGGTTCTGTCAACTATGTCGCAACAGACTTGCGTCAGAACCGTACAAATGTCTCGCTCAAATGCTAATTACGTTTCGAAATTGCGCCTTTGAAGATGGCACAAGAGAGGTGCTTTATCTCAACTCTACATGACAAGGCTAACTACGGAATGTTTAGTATGTGTCTAGTTTATGATACTCCGCTTCTCTATTGATCGTGCGGAGAGGCCTGCAAAAAAATTGTGAATATAATCACCAGAGGTGGTTTCGTGCTTGCAAAACAGCGCGCCGCCGGCTTAGCCCGTGGCACTTATCAGAAAACTATTCAATGAAGTGAATCCAGGCTGCGATGGCATTCATTCTGAGAAATGATCGAAGAGTGTGTTCCTGCAGTTGTTTCTGCGTTTATTTATTGCCTCAGAATAAGTACCTCTTATTGCTTTAACATTTAAAGCCACGTGAGGCCGTCAGGTTGTGCAATTACCAATACGCAAAACAAAACTATGAATCTACATCCACGCCGCACTAGTTTGGCAATCGATATAACAGGGCGCCCTCGGGCATTTTAAGGCACAATTAAAAAAACTACGAGTGCACAAGTCTGATATGTTTTTTGGTGGGACTAAATACTATGGAATATGTAGTAAAAGGGTCTTCTTCCAGCATTAACATTTGTAGTACTGGATTTTGTGTGTGTTTGTGTGTCCGTGTGCTTGCGTGCGTGTGTGTGTGCTTGTGTGTGTGCTTTGTCCTTCCTCCGAATTCGTACTTTTTAGCGCCGACTTCTTGGTGGCCCCTCGCGTTTTCTTCAGCAACATTCGCACACAACGGGCGCATGCGCTTCAGTGTGAGTAATATTTTCTCCTGCAAATGAGTTTTGGATTCGAGGAAGGAAGAAAGGAAGGAAGGAAAACGGGAGAGAGGAAAGACAGGGATGTTAACCAGTTTGGCATAACAGGTATGCTACCCTGTACAGGGGGAAGGGATGGGGGAGTTTGAAAGAACAGTAAAGAAAGAGAGAAAGAGAGGGGAACACATACGCACACACATAACTTCACAGCGCAGAGCGGCAGTCTTGTGCGGTATGCGGCATCAATAAAAAGTCTACAGCCGCTTGTGTAAATCTGTTGTCCTTAGGAATTTGAGCAATGCCTTGGTTGCTTGAATTCTCGATGACTTCTCAGGATGACATTGTAGAATTGTTTCTAGTGTCAACGGTCTGTTGTGAAGACGAGCGAGAGCGAATATGAGGGATCGTCTCTGCGCATCGTAGCGAGGACAGTCGCAGAAGATATGCTGCAAGGTCTCCTCGGTGCCGCAGGCGTCGCAAAGAGCGTTGTCGGCCATCCCTATTCGAAACGAATATGACTTCGTGAAAGCCACTCTTAGCCACAAGCGGCATAGCAGAGTGGCCTCTCTTCGGCGGAGTCCAGATGGTAGTTGAAGTCGCCACAACTCGTTGAGGTGGTGTTGCCGATAGTTTTGGCTTCTTGAGGCATTCAGTGTTGAGTGCGAAATATTCTTTGCGATCCTTTGAAGCATGGCAGCAGCATCAGACCTTGAAAGGGGTATAGCCTCTTCCTTGTCGCCTTGCAAAGCTGCCCGAGCAGCATTATCGGCATGTTCGTTGCCAAGCACGCCGCAGTGACTTGGCACCCATTGAAATGTCACTTGGTGTCCCTTCTCAAATGACGTATGAATGAGGTGTCTTATCTCGAATACCAGTTGTCCATATGGTCCACGCCGCAGGGCTGACAAGAGAGATTGTAGGGCTGCTTTGGAGTCACTAAAGATTGACCATCGCTGCGGTTGTCTATGACGTCATTGTGTGAATTTAGCCGTCATTGTGATAGCTCAATGCCTGCGGGCCGTTTTAAAAAAGAGTGATACATTGTATCTTCTGATGAAGCCCTTATTTGCAGCACCTCCTTTTGTATAACTCCGTCGGATATTCAAAGAAAAACAAATGATAACCTGACATGAAGTAATTGCAGCAGCAGCAGAACTAAAGAACACACAGACTAGTTATGCTGATCATTGCTGCTTCAGGATCACTTCTCATTGCGTTGTCAAAACAAAGTTAAGATAAGCTTGCAACATTCAGTGCCCCATCCAAACATACTGCAAGGCATTCCTGGATGCACATACATGGTAGTAGACACTGCCAGTACATACAGCACAGATAGCGCGAAAATAGAGCTGGAAATACGCTTTGCCGCAGTGAGCCTTCTTATTGTGAGTGAGGAGATTTTTTTTATTTTGATCTGAATTTGGTGAACCTCTCTTCATAACGATGCCTAAATAAATAAGTTGCGTATTTGGTCTTGCAAATAAATAAAAAATACTATCCGCGCAAAAATTGTAATGATAAAAGAAAAAAACCCTCGCTTCAGCGCAGTTTGCGTGCATTTTCTGGATGTTGGACTCTTTTTATGCCTTTTAACACGATAGCGTTAAAGAGTTCGTTTCGCAGAGATTCCGGTTTCGGCGTCTGCGTAGTTCGTTGTGAACTAAAAATCGGCTGTGTCCGTGAGCGAAAATTCGAAATAGATGTAAATAAATAAACAAAGTCTTCGCTTCGAGTGGGAATCAAACCCAGCCGTTCCGAGTAGCAAGCACATGTTCTACTACGGGGCCACGCCATTGCTTGGAAATGCTTCTGAAAAAAAAAACCCTATCCGCGATGCGCGGCGCCTATAGGAGCGCCACTGAAAGCCGCGTAGCGGCGGCCGTTGGGACCGATGGTCGGTCGCGTAGCAGACGCTTCATTTACGCGCGTGCGATTTGCCGCTTGTGCGCATCCCAGATAATTACTTTTGCGGCGATAGTGTGCGCAAAGGAGCCGCATTTTATAATAGTGGACACGTGTGCGATGAGCTCGAACCTTGATACCGTCGAAGTCTGTGACCCTGGTCAGAGCAAGCAGAGATGCCCGGTGTATAACGTCGATAGCCAAGACATTCTTGCGGGGGTTGACTCGAACATCCTTGATTTCGTTTGGAGCCAGAGACTCGAGTTTCCTCGAGATGGTCTGCCGATTCAGGTGTCTCAGATTGTCCGATGGCGTAACAGGCACCTTCCACTTAACAAGGACATGGTGGTAGGTGTAATATACGATGTAGACATCTCCATTCCTTGTGGCGACCTTCCAATGCTCGTCAAGGAAGTTAGTGACCATAGCAACATCGTCCAAGTCTCACGTCTTGGCAACTCGCGTTGCGTGAAGATTGTCTTCAAAGGTGACATATTGCCATCCCACGTGAAGGTGGGACACTTTCGTCACGTGGTCCGTCCGTTTACACCAAGACCACTCCAGTGCCGTAAATGTCAAAAAATGGGTCATGTGAGCGGAGTTTGCAGGAACGTGGCGATTTGTCCCCGCTGTGCAGAGCCACACAATGCGGAATCCTGCCGAGCAACTGCCCTCAAATGTACCAACTGCCATGGAGCACACGAAGCCTTATCAAGGGACTGTCCATTAGTGAAAAAAGAATGGAGCGTCATGAAACAGATGGTACGGGACGGCTCGACGCACAAAGAGGCTGCTGATGTGGTGAGAAACAGACAACGACGCTCGCGTCGGCGACGAAGGTCTAAGACTACTGCTACCCAATCTGGACGGACAACACGATCTCCTACACCGACAGATCGTCAGACTTCCCTTAAGCGTCAGCTACCACCACTGCCGCCACCACCACCGCCCAACGCATCACAATTGGAGAGCCGGAAAGACGCAGAAGCTTTGAAAGCGGCGGCGGATGTCGCGTGGCCCTCACTACCACCACTGCGCACTCATAAAGAGCCGATGCAGAATGCCCCGCAGTGTGCTTCATCGTCCACAGATGATTGTCACGACAAGAACCTACAAGTCATCGCTGTGTTGAGGTCTCTCATGACCACGATGCGCACTCTCCTCAACGGAATGACAACCCCGTCGGCTCAATGCGCTCTGCAAGTACTGGATTCTTTGGAGCCAATCCTTGCAAGCCTTTTTTAGCATCTCGCAGAGGAACTGATGTCAAATATTTTCCCGTTGTGACTGTCTGTGTGTATGCGGTGAACACTGATGTGTGCACGCGTATTACTTGTTCCCTCTTTCCTCCTTGCTCTCTCTCTTCTTTTTTCTCCCCTTCCCCCTCCCCCTGTGTAGGGTAGCAAACCGGGTACAACCTGGTTAACCTCCCTGCCTTTCCTTCGCTTTTATCTCTCTCTCTCTCACGTGTGCGATGTCAAAGCTGTGTGGGACGACAATGTACGTCACCGTACGCGCCAAGTGTTTGCCGCAGACAAGCGTCAACAAGCTTCCCTACGAAGTGGAGCTTATCGTAAGTACACCGCCTTCGTTATAACGTCGCGATCAATAATGCCTTCATGCGTTGACGCGTGAACCAACGTTTTTTTTCTCAACACAGTAGTTTCGTTTACGTGCCATGTGTTTATATAGTAGATTTTGAAGGAGCGCTGTCGCACCGGCGTATAGATTTCACAGGTGTGGCCACGCGAAGGGTCAGCGTTGGTAAAACTTTGAAACCAGCACGATAAACTTGTGAAAAAATAAACGATACACTTGTCATCATCGGTGCATAAGCGCACAGCGAACATTCTGCACCGATGATCAGTGCCATCAATAGGTAGAATGCAGCCGATTTCGTCCAGCACACGTGTGATTCCACGGCGCTTTTGTAAAGGAGACGTCGCCTTCCCCACATTCTCTGGCATTGCACTTCGTGCCATTCGTTTTTGAAGAGAGCCTAGGCATCGCGTCTTATCACTAATAACAACCTCATGTGCATTGTAGCGTCTACAATGCAGGCGAGGCGACCAAGTGTAAACGTAGTAGCGTTCGCTGAATACGTAGCGACATAAATGGAGAAATAAAAACATGGTAATCGTTCTAACACTGCCGTAAACAAAGCGCGATTGCTTACTTTCTACGTCGTACGGCCGCAATCCACCGCCGCCGTCGCTCTCGCTCATGAAATAGCACCGGAAACCTGTAGAAGTGCGTTCCTGCGATTTGTTGTGTGTGTTTGAGCAGCCGACAACGCAGCAGTAATTTTTCGACATCGCTGAGGCTCAACAGAGTCGCTAAATCACGACAAAAACACATCCATCCGTGCACTCGCGTAGACGCTCGCGGGAACACTGCTCGCCGGGACCCGTCAGCCTTTCCTAGTTGTGGCGGCAGATAGCGTCGTCGGCGCTTTGCGCATCGCCTATACAGTGAAACCTCGGTGATACGAATCTCACGAGACCACCAAAAATATTGGTATCATCCAAAATTCGTAACACCAGAAAGCATGAAAAATTTTAATGCTACAAAAAACAACAAAAGAAAGCTGGCGTACATTTTCATTTATTGTTTTTCAGGGCCGCAGCAACGTCAGGAAGAACCCTGAACGATTGTCAGTTAAGTTTTCAGGTGTCGACAATCATACCAGCACTCGTAAATATACGGTCTGTAAGCGCGTATTCAATTAATGAACCAGGTGCGTTGTGACCCGCGACAGCAGTACCCCGTCCGAATTCTAGCATGCTTTCTCGCATGACATAGGAGTACTGCGGCGAGAGTGACGGAATAAGTGCTTTGACGGGAAAGATCAAGGCAACAAAGTTTCAGAAACATGGTCCTATGTTATGGTTTTGTGATCGCGGAGGTGTTGGGGACGTTTTTGGGAGATTTACGGCCGTGCCTGCACAAGTGCGACCTCCACAGTCGCGCATGTTGACGTTGTGAGGCCTGACCCCTTTGCCAAGACCATCCTCGCCTTCTTTCGGTCCTGGTCCTACTTTCGTAGGATTTCTGGTGCACGAGGCACGCACGTGTTTACACAGTACAACGACAGGAGCCCACGTCGATGCGTTAGAAAAAAAAAAGCAGGGCGCCAATGCCCTCTGTAATGTAAACGCGAACGCACACGTAGGAACATTAGAGCCTCAAACATTGGCGCACACAATCTCGGAGGCCGCGACGCGTCGCTGAAGGTTTATTCTGACCGCAAGAGAAATATTTCTCTTACAACGTGATTCTGACGATTTGGCGGTGCCCGCGCTTGCTTTCCCGCGCTCGCACGTGCTTGGTTCGTCTTCCGTGATAGCGCGGCCACAGCACCTCTTCGTACCTGGGCGGTAATTAAATTCGTATCAAACGTCGCGGGGTAAAAATTGGTTCGCAACAACCATACTCCATTACATTGCAGGCCAATGGGCCTTGGCCGGGACCAAAGAAAAATTCGTATCACCCCGAAATTCGTATGAGCTGTGATCGCATCACCGAGGTTTAACTGTACAGTAAAACCTCGGTGATACGAATCTCGCGGGGTTACCAAAAATATTTGTATCATCCGAAATTCGTATCACCAGAAAACATGGAAAATTAGTATGCGACAAAAGAAAGTTGGCATACGTTTTGATTTAGTGGTTCTGGGGGCTGCAGCGACGTCATGAACAGCTCTGAATTATTGCCAGTAAAGTGTTTAGACATCAACGACCATACCTGTACTCATAAATATACGGTGCATGCGCGGGTGTGTAATTAATGAACCAGATGTGTTTTGTCCCGTGACCGCTAGTAGCCCTTCGTAATTTTACTACGCTTTCCTGCATGACACTACAGTAATGCGGCAAAAGTGACTTAAGCGGTTTGCACACGATAGATAGAGGCCAGGCTCCTTCGTCAAGACTGTACGCTTCATCTCTTGGGGTCTTCGTCCGCCTTTAATGGGGCTTTATGACGGACCCGCAGCCCAAGTTTCAGTCTTGTTTCATAGAACGTCTGATTGCGGGAACATGGCTTGCATCGACGTGGCAGGCACGTGTTAACGCACAAAGACGCTGCTGCCTCGACCAATGAAGCACGCGTCAACGCGTCGAAAAAAAAAAAACGCGACGTCATCGTCATCTGCTACCTAAACGCGAAGGCGACTAAAGGCCTCCAAGATTCGCGTGCACTATCTCGGCAGCAACGACGCACCGTTGATGGTCGCGCAGCGCGCAGGCCCGCGCCCCCGCATGACTGCCGTGTGTTCCGCGACAGCGTGGGCAGCACCTGTGCTGCACCTGTGCAGCGTGGGTTCGTACCTGTGCGCTAGCGTACGTTCGTATCAAAGGTCGCAGGGTGCAAATCGGTTCGCAACAACCGTACTCCAATACATTGCTGGCGAATGGACCTTGGCCGGGGCCACAGAAAAATTCGTATCACCCCAAAATTCGTACGAGCCGTGATCGTATCACCGAGGTTTTACTGTACTTATATCATGTAGTAAAAGGAGTCTCAACGCATGCAATGTTGCGTTGTAGAAGTGTAGAATCGCGCCAGCGTCGTGAATGATTTAAAGGCCCACCCATTACAAAGGACTCAGACGTGCTTAAACGCCATCATCAGCAAGGAAGGAAAACGGGAGAGAGGAAAGACAGGGATGTTAACCAGTTTGGCATAACCGGTATGCTACCCTGTACAGGGGGAAGGGATAGGGGAGATTGAAAGAAGAGTAAAGAAAGAGAGAAAGAGAGGGGAACACACACGCACACACATAACTTCACATCGCAGAGCGGCAGTCTCGTTCGGTATGCGGCATCATTAAACGTCTACAGCCGCTCGTGTAAGTCTGTTGTCCTTAGGAATTTGACCAATGCCTTGGTTGCTTGAATTCTCGATGACATATCAGGATGACATTGGATAATTGTTTCTAGTGTCAACGTTCTGTTGTAAAGACGAGCGAGCGAGCGAGTAAGCAGCTGCGTAGGTTCGCGTGTTGGCTCCCGGACGCGCAGTCGATTCTTCGCTAATTCGCAAAAGGAACAATTGTAGAGTGGTTTGCACTTCGCAACTGCACTTGCAGTAGGTATTATAAGATAGTTTTAAACGGCCAAAGTAACTCGCACAAGCGTTCCTTCCTTTGCGGCACAGCTCAGGTGCCCACTCCAGAAGTGAGGCTCGGCTACTGATTTTGAAGGCGATGCGAACGTGGCACAATTTCGCTGTCAGGTTCTACTCTTGAAGGCGAAGCTCAAGCATCCCCCAACTTTCTTAACGTGTAGAACATCTGCATATAGACAGCCATGTGCTACGCCACTAAATGAGCAGTACCTTACTGCCCCGTGCGTCACAATCCTGCGGTCGTCTCGCATTTAATGTACCATGAGATATCTGTTATACGTGACAAACTGGTGCCCGCATTCCAGTTTCAGTAGAGTGCAGAGGAGACCCGTTGTTATAAACGTGAAAGCAGCTCCCAAGTCAACTGCATTTGGTAGGGGGATGTTGTAGTTTATACGTTTCGTTCCTTAAACACCTTGTTTATTTCGCGAAATCAACCGTGAATTCCTCCGTAGAAACGTATGGTCAGGGATTCAGAAATGGAAGGGCGATTAGGCTCGGTATCCTCCAGTACAACTGCTTTTTGGAACGAAAACAACCTCCTAATGCATGAACCGTGAATCTGCATAGTAGAGCTGCACGGAGTATACGTTGGCTGCGAACAAGCAGCCAAGAATACACATCAAAAAGAAGGCTTGGTCACAACCATGCGTGATAGCGTTTACTGAACTGCACCGATAGGCATGGTTCGTACTTTCTGCAGGAAATTCACGAATTATGGATGGCCGCTCACCGAGCACAATGCGATGATGCAGTAGCTCTGGCGGCCTTCGGAATAGCACTCCTCGCTTACGTTCATCGCTTATTGTAACACAATTTCTGCCTGTAAAAGCTATTTTTGAGGCACACGAGAAAGGTAGATGAAATGAGAATTCGGAAAAGCCGACTTTTATTCTCGAATGCAAGGTATACTTTTACATTATATAAAGGAGTGCGCTTGTGTAAGGAAGCACGTGCCTGTGAGGTGGTGCGTGGTTGCGTAACGAGTACGGAAATAACTTATGCCCCAAGCAGACTTCTGGATGAGCGTTTTGCAGAAGCATATAAAGAAATAAAGTGAAAAGCAAGGAAACCTCCTCTACGCTTATCTTTTCCTTTAGTATTCTTTAAAAAAGCAGTCCCGAGCTTACCGCAGAGAGAAGGAAAACTTCAATATATTTTCTTGGCCAGACTGTTTGCGCCCGAAGTTGGATGACCACCTCATTTCAGGTAGCTGTGGACTTTGGCTGACAGACTAGCTTTGTTCACCGGCTGTACAGTGATCGGAACTGGGACGTCAGCCGTGCCTCCCGCTAGAATTCTGTTGGTGAGCTGTATGTCTTCTTTTTTGCATTTCCAGACCACATGGCAGCAGGGGCGTAGGCAGAAATGTCTTTCGGGGGGGGGGGGGGGCACCTCCTTGATTGAATAGAGGCCGGCATGGTGTAGTTCATTTTGTGCTCTGTATCCTACGGGAGAAAAAAAATTCTAGGGGGGGGGGAGGGGCGCGGGAACCGTGTGCCCCCCCCCCCCTGGCTACGCCACTGCATGGCAGAGAGTTTTCGGCAACTTGCAAGATTGCCAACCTACTGCAAATGTTTCGGGATACATTACATGTGTCAGAGGGCTGGGGCGGTAATTGGGCATTTGGAATCGGCGCAGTATAACGGCTATCACAAGATAACGAAAAGGTAACACGTTACTCGATGTGAAATAGTTTCCGGAGTGTTGTATGCTTTCTTTGTCTCGGCTTCACTTCCTGATTTGCTGTCTGAACGCGATAGCGCCAAAGAGCTCGTTTCGCAGAAATTCCGGTGTCGGCGTCGTTGGTTGTGAGCGAAAGATGAGTGTTGTCCTTGAAAGAAAAATTGAGAAAGATGCAAATGAAATAAATAATAAAAACCTGCGCTAGGAGTCAGAATCGAACCCAGGGCTTCCGCGTGGCAAGTAAGCGTTCTACCACAGAGCCACGTCATTGCTTGAAACTGCTTCGAAAGAAAAAACACCATATGAATGTCATGTAGTGGGAGGAGTCTCCTTAAAGGAGCACTGACATCAAATTTACGCATGTCAAGATTTTTTCACAGTGGCGATAGACACTAGTGATTCGCGACCCAAAATGCCACTCAGGGACGAATAACTATCTGTTTTATTGATTTAGGTCACCGGTACCTAGCACGATTCAAAACGGCTGGCAAGCCAGCCATTTTTTAGCGCCGGCAGCGCCGCCTCCAGACCGCGCCCCAGCTGACCCCTTCTCTACAGAAAGGAGTGACGTGAGACTCAGCTGTTCAGCGAACGTTTCGTCTGCTAGGCGCACACGTTCAGTCATACCTTGTCACCAGCATCGCCGTCAAAAATGTCGACTAGTGTGGAAGACGACATTCTGGAACTTGGAATCGCGGCGATTCGCGACGTCGCGAATCATTTGCGCTTCGACGCTTTGCAAAACAGCGATTCACTAGACGCCGTTCCAAGCAGCAACGAGGAGATGCCCGGGGACGCACACTTGGGCCATGCTCACTCGTGTGTCTCAATTACCTATGTTAGAGAATTTTAGCGTGCACGGCTTTCCGGTATACGCAAAGGGGTCATTGGAATATCTGTATAGTGAATGCACACCAGCGGAGAAATAAAATACGTTAGGGTTCTACAACAGCAATTCTGTGCTTGCAAAATTCTTCTTTGCGCCGCCAGATGGCCCCACCTATCCGGCCTCTCACGGTTACGGCTGCAGTAACCCAGTATTACGCTAGCGCAGCGAAGTCTACGGACCGAACTAAAGTTTACTATAAACGCTATCTGCGTGTTACTTGTTAGCGATGATATTTATCTATACGCTACTCCACCTTGATAGCTTGTCGTCGTGTCGGTGTGTACCTCACGTGTAATGAAACGACACAATCATTCCGCTTTTTCCGCGCTTCCAACAATACAATTTCCTGACATGTTGACTGACGAACACATGTTGAAGCATGCTGTTTCCTTTCGCCTGTCTTTTCTTGGTGGTTTGCGTCTTTTAATTTCATGAAATCACTCATAGCGGCGCGACGAAGATCAGACATTAAGAGTGAGAACGTTTCCAGGCGTCGGCGCCACGATAAAAACTCGAATCGTCGACGTCATCGCTACTAGTGCATCGTCACTCAGGATGGTATGCGCCACACCGAACACGTCAGTGTCGATGTCACAGGATGATGAAATCCCCTTTGAGTTTCCGTACGCTCTTTACCCTCGAAATAAAATAACTTCCAGGTGACGGACGCCATTCAAACTTGGTCAAAAATACCTATGTATACCGAACAATCGAATGAAGGACACATCTCGAGCTTGAAATTTTATGTCAGTACCCCTTTAACGCATGTAATATTGCGCGGCAGAAGCGTAGAATCGCGCCAGGCGTCAAAACATGTGAAGTGCGCAACTGGTGGGAGTTTTAAAGGCGCAACAATGACAAAGCGCTCACCCTTATTTAACCATCATCATCAGCAAAAGCGTCAATAAAGTTCAATAAAGCATTCTAGAAGCGCCACTTCTAGAATGCAGTCAGTTTGCCCGCTTCCAGAGCATTTAATTTCGTACCAAATTCAAGTTATGCATGCAAAACCCGGAAAAGACATAATTTTAACTTTTTCAAGCGGTTGTTTCAGGAGATGCACCAGCAGAGACTAGGCAGGCGGACACACCGGAGACAGCGGTGGCAAATTGGACCAGCTGTGTAAAAGCGAGATACGTTGGGGCACGCCGACTCGCTGCTGCTCCAGTTTGTGCTAATTCCAGTCTTACCAGCAATATTAATCCAAATCAGGCTCCCCATTAAGGCGTTCTTGAAGTGGCCCAGAATTTTGTCGAGCAGAGGGGTAGTTTGGGATTGCGCCGATGAAAATCACCGCCGACCTCCTTGCGCGCCATTTTGAATTTGCGGCCGGGTATTTACATCACGTGGTTGATATGCTAGTGCAGCCAAAGTACGGCTTCCCTTGAAGCGGATAGACGTTACGCCCCGCCACCTCACATCGGGGCGCCGTGTGGTTACCGGTGATTTTGGCTAAGAACTGCGAACGTCTGGCAAAACCCAAAAGAGTGTAGATTTATGGTGAGTTCCTTTCGCCAGATTCGAGGCCAAGTGTGAATGCACGTTAAAAGTTATCTCTTTTTTTCCGTATGTCTGTTCTGTTCTGTTCTGTTCTAACTGTTTTGCTGTGGAGAGGTTGAGGTCCATATTGCGTCGGCTACTCCATATCACGAAGTTATGCAGCGAAAAAAAAAGCATAATATTTAACGGTACCTAAACATGAACAATCCGCACACTGAAATAACTTCAAATATCATACCAATACACAGTTTGCTTGCAGCAGTTCACACTGTCATAAACTGTTCACCCGCACATCTTCCTTTTCTACCATCAGTATATGCACTAACACCTTTCATATACATCAATCCCTGGCTGTCTATCACAGGCGCTTATCTAGTCCGGTCTCCACTAAAAAATCTGGCAGGAAGATGTTCGCCTTTTTCTGAAGATGCATCTCAGGCCATGGTCCAAGTAATTTCTTTAATGTGAGGGGCCGTCTGTCCAAACTTGCTAATTTTTTCTTTAATTTTTCTCTTTCATTCGCGTATTTAACGCACTCCAAAAGAATATGGCGAACAATTTCTTCTGCTTGACCACAATGGCATTCCGGGGAGTTGGATCGATGTATCTTGTGCAGGAAGCTGTTTGTGTAGGCTACTTCCAATCGAAGTCTGTGGTTTAAAGTCTCTAAGTGTCGTGGGAGATCTGTCGCCATGAAAAATTTTCTGTGTGGATCAACTTCATAAAGTACTGATTCCTTTGATTTAGGGCTATCAAACCACTTCTCCATCGAACAATGGTTAGCTCCTTGCGTTATAAAATGTCGCATATCCGCCCCAGACACAGGAATTGCGCAATCCCGTCCTTCGTTCAATGCTTTCTTCGCGAGGCGTCATTTCCCTTTATTCCAATGTGACTGGGTATCCATTGGAATACGATGTTGTGACCCTGCGCTGAGGCATATTCCACCGTTTCTGCAATACATTGTGCTATTTCACCATTTTTGTAAAGTGATCTCGCATTTCTGATTAGCTGAAGGGCAGTTTTGCTATCCGTGCATATCATCCACTTTCGTGGCTCAGAATTCTCGCAATAAGCTTAACTGCTTCAAAGATAGCCACCAATTCTGCTATCGTCGATAAAGATTTGTGCGAATGTCTGGCAGGAATCGGTCTCAAATGCTCCTCACATGCAGCTCTCACAAATCTTCCGTTAAGAGGAAGCGGCCGCCACGCTGACGTTGCGCACTCCATGTGCTTGAATGAAGCTTGGGCTTCGGTGAATAACTTGAGGTGCTTTCTTACTCTTCTTTTTTTTTTCGTTATAGGTTTTTCGTTATACGAACGTAATCGTGTTCGAAAGAGAACCATTTTAACTCATTTTGTTCTAATGAAAGGTGAGAGGACAGCCCTGTAGGTGTTTGCAGTATGTTACCTATAGAGCACTGGGAGGAAATTAGGCAGCATACGCTGGCGAGGTGAAGCCATGTGCTCAGTGTATTGGCTCGAAAAGCAGGTTTTAATTGTGACCCAATCTTCTTCATAACAAGTTAGTGAAATGTTCCTGCTATGGACTTGAACCATTGTACTACAGCATTGTGCGGAGGTTCCCTGCGTCAAGAGCGTACTTAAAATACTGCATTTATTTTGACCTAATTAAGCCACACTTCCAGCACTTAGACGGCCTTTATTAGAGTTATATGGTAGAATGAGTTCCCGCATAATGTAAAATGCATTAACGCTGCGCCACTCAGCAGGCAACAAAAATGTGAAGAGATGAATTACTTGGCTGCGGGACATAGCCAGACGGCGAGCGTTCAGTCTGGAAGACATTACTTTGTCTGTCTGTGTGTGTGTGTGTGTGTGTGTGTGTGTGTGTGTGTGTGTGTGTGGTGTGTGTGTGTGTGTGTGTGTGTGTGTGTGTGTGTGTGTGTGTGTGTGTGTGTGTGTGTGTGTGTGTTGTGTGTGTTGTGTGTGTTGTGTGTGGTGTGTGTGTGTGTGTGTGTGTGTGTGTGTGTGTGTGTGTGTGTGTGTGTGTGTGTGTGTGTGTGTGTGTGTTATTTGTTCGTTTTTTTGCCTGCGTTACTGAGCAATTAGCGTTGTTGAGTACGTGTATTTTGCCAATGTCTAAGGTAAAAGTTTATCTGGTTTGTTTTAGCGCTGTTTTCATAGCAAATAATTTTGTTGTCCGTTCAGTCTTATTGCACGATGCAAACGTTTGCTTTCCGCACGCAATATGACGACAGAGTTCTCCGTTCACGCATATCGATTAGCAGATAAAGAAATGCTCTAATGGGCGACTACTGTCGTGCAGAGCATGGGATCATTGCTACACTGACAGTGTGTTTGTGGGCGATTCCTCGTTGAAATGATCATGTGAACAATATATATTTCCATCGTAGCAAGCATACTGCAAACTATATTGACGCAGAAAAAGATTTTGCGCCAACCTATAATAAGTGAGTGCATTAGAAAGTTTTGCACACATCATTCAGCGATTCTTTCGTTCGAGACATAGGAGGTTTTGTTTGTTAAATTAGCCTCACAGCTAGATTTCGCGCTAAGCACGCAAACACCAGCAATGAGCCTGGCTAACTTCCACCTCGTATTTGCCTAACAAATGGTCTGTCCTTCTGGGAATCCTTGAGATAAACATCGAGGTAACATCGGCGTTCCCACTGCCTGTTTTTGGCACGAAAAACGTGTTAAAAAAACAAGACTACTACCCGCGGGGCGATTCATTATATCTTGGTCCAAGAACAATCCTGGCTGGGCCAAAGAAAAACATTGCAGAGGACTGTAGGGAATTTGGATTGTACCCCAGCGTCCAAGGAAGCTGAAGAATGGTCGATTTTGGAATCTTAGTTGGCGCGAATTGGCTCGGACAGAAAATCGATGGCAGCACGGCGGAGCCTTAGTGACAGAGGAGCCAGAAGCAGTCTTTTAATTAACTTTGTCGCGCTCGAAATTAATGACCGATAGATAATTCCACCTCCTTCAGTCGAAGGTGGACCTGGTGGCATCTCTGCAAGCTGTAAGGATTACTAGAAACGGAAATGAAGCAATGGAAGCAATTCTACAAAACACGCGAGTGTTCAAGTTAGTCTTGTACTTCAACTCGACATACAGTGCTTTGCTAAAACGTAACTCTAGGAAGAGAGTTCATTGTTAATGTGTGTTCGACGACGCATACATCAAAATCCCGCCAGCCTTCAGTTTTCATTCCAAGTGGACATGCCATGCAAAATCGACGGCTACACTTTGTCATTCGCAAAATGTACCATCACATAATTATTCGCCAGTTAAATAAATAACATCAGGTAATTATCTATCCGTTGGCGTGTCTTTCACATTTGTAGATGTCCGATGCACTTGCCAGTTTTCTTTTGGTGAATCTTTTGTTCCGTCGTTGCAAACAGTATGAAAAAACAAAATTATTTCATGGAGAAGTGCCTCGTGTACCGTGAAACTTAAGCCTAAAGCGCACTAATAAGCAAAACGACTCTTCTCGTATTAGCAAAATACTTTTCCTTAGCACCAAAGCGCCAGTCTTTCAGCAAGAAGGCGTTTGCTAAGCGAGAAAACACAGAGAAAGAAAATAACAAAGGCGAAGACACCTGAGGAATCCCGCGACGACTCGCCGCGGCGTCATAGTTTTTTGGGACATGGTTTTATGGACACGTATTTAAACGTAACACAACGGAAAAGACCGAGTGGTCAGCGCTTCTTGTTGTTTTTTGTCCTGCAACGTGCACATAAAAGTATGTTCCATAAATCGAGCAACCAAATGGCTCAACAGTATCTTAAGTGCTGTCACAGATACTTACCCAGTCTCCAAGGGCCTATACCTAGTTAATTAGCGGTACAAATGAATTACCTTCCTTGCATTCTGAAGATACCACATATTTATCAAGGGAAGTTTTATGAAAGTCTATACAAGCAGTGTGGCCAACATGCAAGAAAAAATATAAACAAATACAACAACACTTATGGCGGCGCACTGACGTTGTGCGGTACGAAATTCAAAACTTATACTTCGACCTTGATTTTCTTTTTATGGTAATCAACCTGCGATCACAAAATTAACGACAACATTGGTGGAAGAGATTAGTTAACCAGTGTTGACTCAGTGTTTCGCTATAGTGCCGCTTTAACTATTCCTTGAGCATATCACAACAACAGTAACGGTGTAATGGGTTCATTATTACCGCTACTGCCGAAAAGAAATACTTACAGCGATGGGAACTCAGTGCGCCTCCGATGAATGCGCTATTCAAGCAAGTAGAAAAAAAAATCTAAATGCCACATTTGCTTCGGCGAATGGAACAGTGTCGGGAGCAGTGATGAAAGGAGATGGCGTGACAGAGAGAATATGTTTATTATTCTAGAGGCGGGCGACAGTGCGCCCTCTCTAAATGGTCCGCCACTAGCGGTTCTGAGTCAGTAGAAGTACTACATGGTAAAGAAAAACGCGACAGCGGGAATGCCAAAGCTAAACGGTAACCACGCAGGCCAGCCACTGTGGCACTCCACAGTGGGACAGGCGAATAATGGGGGTGCCAATGAAATGCGGGAGCGCCTAGCGTATAGGAATACCGATCGGTTTGTCACGTACCTGGTTTCAGCCGCCGCTAACCGGAGGCGGGAACGAATGTAGTGACACGTACGTTAAATGCGTGTGCTTTGTACTAGCAGATAAAATATAGTCGGAGGAGGGAGTAAACGAATGGGGAGATGTATGAGTTGTCATAGCGCGGAGAGGATAGAATAAAAACGATATCCTCAAGAACCGGCCTTGTCAACGACAGGAAGAGGATAATGAAATAGTAAGTCAGTTGTTTTATTGCGATTATATGGAAACTCCGGACGGTCGTTTGTCGGCGCTATATATATATATATATATATATATATATATATATATATATATATATATATATATATATATATATATGTGTGTGTGTGTGTGTGTGTGTGTGTGTGTGTGTGTGTGTGTGTGTGTGTGTGTGTGTGTGTGTGTGTGTGTGTGTGTGTGTGTGTGTGTGTGAGGGGAAGTCACAGTGATAAACATAACAAAATTTATTCTGAGCTTTCGGCAGGGGACCGGCCTTTATCAAAGATGACATTATGACGTTGCGTTGGGGTTTAAGTACAGATTGTCGCAACACAGACACAGATGCATACATCGTCGCGATTCGTTGGAACGGGACAAGGGGAAGGGCCAGAACAACAACAGCAAAAAAAAAAGACCAGAAAAGAAAGTGAGAGAGAGAGAGAGACATACTGACATACAGTGTCGCAATTTGTTAGAACTCGACAAGATGCGGAGTCAGAACACACAAACAAACAAGAAAAAAACACCAGGCCTGCGCTGAAATCGCAGCACAGTCACAGCGAAAGCTGGAAGAGCGGCGTTTCTAGAGCCCCTTGTAAGCTTTCTTGGGGCTACAATACAAGTACACTAGAAAGGTACCCACTACGCCATAAATCACAATTTTTGTGAAGCTGGGAAGCACCCATTAAGCCATTATTCGTCATTCCACGGAGAAGCGAGGCACGAGCTACACGTCTGTAAGGCATTATGTGCACTTTGCTCACGCGACGACTGATGACGATGAAGAATTAAGGCTCAGCCCTTTGTAATGGGTTGGAAGCTTTAGACGGCCCACCAGTTATGTAATTTGCATTGGGTGACGCCCGGTCGCTTTTCCCTCTCCCGTCATGCTTTAGCATACGTTGACGTGGGAGAGAGACGGGGGAGGGCGAAGAACTTTACTGAGACCCCGAGAAAATGGATCACGCGCTTATGGGCTTCCTTGGCAACCAATACAAGTGCACTTGCGAGGAACCCACTACGCTATAAATCATTGTAATTTTACTGAGACCCCGAGGAAATAGATCATGCGCTTATGGGCTTCCTTGGCAACCAATACAAGTGTATTTGCGAGGAACCCACTACGCTCTAAATTATTGTAATTTTACTGAGACCCTGAGGAAATGGATCATGCGCTTATGGGCTTCCTTGGTAAACAATAAAAGTGCACTTGCGAGGGACCCACTACGCTATAAATCATTGTAATTTCTGAGAAGTAGGGCAGCGGGCACTGTGCCATTTTTCGTCATTTTACGGAGAGCCGTGGTACCTGCTAAACGCATGTAAGGCATTATGCGCACTTTGTTGATGCTGTGCCTGATGACGACGAAGAATTATGGCAGAGCCCTTTCTAATGAGTTGGAAGCATTCAACAACCTACTCGTTGCGCAATTCGCATTGTGCGACGCTTGGTGCTTATTTTACTCTTCTACCACGCTATATTGCATATGGTAATGTCGTTCCCTCCCGACATGAAGCCTGCATAGGACCTTTTCGCAAAACAGTTTCAAGCACCGGCATGGCTCAGAGGTTGAATACTGGGCTCCCACGCAGAGAGCCCAGGTTCGAACCTCGTTCCATCCTGGCATTTTTTTCTTATTTCGAGCGATACTGGTTACGGACACCGGCGGCGGCGGCGGCGGTGGACAACTACGACGCCAAAAACGGCCCGTGAAATCATCTCATAACAGCTTTCGCTGTAAAAAATAACAAATAGACAGGGCGAAAGAAACAGGGCTACGTATGTGGCTCAGGAAAAAAAAAAGAGTTAACGAGTGACAAAGGCAAGCACGCGATTACCGCGCTAAAAGGGAAGGTCCATACACTTCGGGATGAAAGAGAAAATGGTCACAGACTCCGGATGTCAACGCACAGCGCGTGTGTCTTTGTTCAGCGTGTTATCTTGTAGAAGCGCACAGAAAGTCATTAAGTGCGTGCTCACCCGAGCAGCTGAGGAATGGGGTTCGGTGTGGCCATTGAAGTCGACCGCTTACCTCGGGGGCCTTGCAGGCGCTGGCGGCACTCATCAAGGACTGCCCGCAACGTCACAGATGCGGTTCGCCGGTGCGCAATATTGAGAACAGATGCAGGATATAATAGGACTTTTTGGGGGCCTAGTTGGTGCATACTGACAAAAATTACCTCGCGTTTGTTCCTTGTGTACCTTCCTGGTGTGCCGTGTCTGCATTGCGCCAAGCAATTCTTTTTGCCAGGATGCAGGATAGGCGGAATGAGGGAGTACATCAGACATTTACTTCAACAAATGAGCCATTATATGTAACCTGCATACACACACACACACACATACAACCGTATAGACATACATATATCTACGTATATATACATATGTATAATCACGCACATAATATATATACGCACACGTACGCATTTAAAACAACAACCGATGTTCAAGCGACCGCCAAAGGTTTACAAGGTTACATCATTTTTACACGGAGGAAGGAGCGCGCACGCCGATTCACAAAGGAATCATAATGAAATGACGAAAATAATAACAATGAAGGAAATATGCGACTTTCTACACCCGTACCCGTAATCACGTACACTACAGAAATGAAAGGGACATGCATTCTTCAAATTCTGCATTCCGAGTCTTCTTCCTCTTGTTCTTCGAGCGCCTCGATGATGACATTCACGCAGGCAAAACCACATATAGCATAGCCAACTGTAGCATGCACACGCTCGCGCGAAAGAGAAGTCTTGTTCCTATTGTTATTCAAGCGCCTTGACGATGATAATGACACAGGCAAAACGACATATAGCATAGCCAACTGTAGCATGCGGCGCTCGCTCCATTCCGGCTTGTGCTCTAGTTTGATAGGAGACCGCTAGGGGGCCACAACTGCGCGCTTTCTCTCTCTTTCGACAGTCGTCAGTGAGTACGCTTCGATACTAATAACATGAACGAAGAAGACAAGGTGGCGGAGTGGAGGGCTCGCAAGGCAGCAGCAGCGTGGGCTGTCCATGTCAATGAGCATATAATTGTAAATTCTGTATATAGTTCATCAAAATTGTATATCAATAAAAGATCGTGTATATATGTATATATAACAACGTGTGTCACGTCTTCATATGATGGTAAAGGACTTGTACGGAAGATTTACGGGTTTTCCCGATCTTCTCTGAGCCAGCTTCTCAATCATCATTCACTTCGTGGATATGGCGTGATTTGTTTAACACCATCCAGCCCAGTGAGAGAAGCTACGAACTCGGGGGCATGATCCTGACCGTGATGGCTCTGTGTATATAGAAGATACGTTAAATGTTAACGTTTCTTAACCTCCTGCAATGCTACCAGCCATCTGAAGAACAATTATTACAAGAAAGTACAGCTAGTAGTTTAGGAACGCCGTGCGATGCGAACGAACCATAACGAAAATGTTGCTGCTCTAGCCAGAGCCTAGCAGACGACAAAAGCCCAATCCCCCCTTTGCTAAATACCCTTTGCGCCACGAGAGCGCCGTTCGCAGCAGCGCCATCGGTGGCGCACGAGGCGCGGGGTGGCCGGTGAACGGTTGTGCAACGCAAGGAGGTGTGCAACGCGAGCAGTTGGTTTCTTCAATCAAGGAACTCGCTAGCAGACGCTGCCTGCGTCGGCGTTTTCTCTCGCGGGCGAGGGCACGTTCTCGTCCTTTTCGAGCTGGTAGTTTGCAGAAAGAGCGTTTCCGTAGTCAACGCGCGCCGTTCGCTCTCTCTCGCCGCACGGTGAGCGCTGAAGCGGTGGTATTAGTTGCTTCCTCGCAACGTGATCTTTCCACTTGAAGTTTCTTCTGTCGTTTCTACCATGTGTCATGTGTGGAGCATGGCATCGACATAAAATACAGCATTTTTTCCCGCTCATTTCCTTTTTTTTTCTTCTCCCCCCTTTTTCTCTTTTCTTTCTATTACTCTTTATTCCTCCGCCGGCGTAGAGATCAGGCAAGTCGCTCTTCCTGTTGACTTCCCGGCCTCGTACCTTTTTGTTCATCTCGTTTCTTCCTGAATAACGTATATTTGTAACATGAGCCTGAGACATTATGAATTTATGACACAAAAATATAAGTATAATTTTTATGTATGTAAGACGTTTCTCTTGTCTCGTTACCTCCTCATGTGCCTGTGTTCGTGCGCCACCGCTCTTTCATGGCAAATACTTACCAACTAGCTCAACTCCTACCCTTTTATAAGTTTGGCATTATTTTTTAGAAATTAAAAAAATGTTCTTCGGAGAAAGTGAAATGAGCAAATAAAGCTAAACATCTCGTACGCAAAACTTGAAAAAGCTACGGCTTCTGTTGGCTAATGGCCTTGGTGATTACGGATTAAGGTAGCTGTGGGCTGCTCCGTTTTTTTTTTGCTGGTGTATTGCATTAGTGATAGGGACGCTCCAATATTGACACAGCTCATGTAGCTCGTAGGGCATCCGCAACTATAACTACCAGCTTTACTATTATCCGCCTGTTACCTCGCTATAGCAGCCAATATAAAATCACTACTTCGCCATTGCTTGAAAACATCAAAGTTTCACAGCGCACATGTCCGCGCGCAGCGCGGACATGTGGCGGCATCCTGCGGCGGCCACGGTTACCATGCAGCTCACGATGCTCAAATGACGCGGTCATTTGGGGTTATAGCATCATTTGTCTAGATAAGAGGGAACTATTCCAAGCTGACTTTGAGAACTAATTGTAAATTCCAAGCCGCATGCAGGGCTATAGTGCTTGGCTCACGTGTTGTTCAGGGGCCTCGACTACCGATCGGCGGTGCTCTCTGAACACGCTGAAAAAGTGTTACAGGGCGCATTTAAGTGATTTTTTGTGTAATTGTGTCATGACAGAATTACCGCGTAGATTACCACAAGGAATACTTTTTCGCAATGTCCGGACAATGTCTTCATTTCGGTGTGCAGTTCATGCGCCAGCAACGTTAAAGCAATTAGGCGAGAATATAGTATAATACACTAATGCAAGAAGGCCTAAATATTGTGGACACATTTTAAACAGAAGAGGAATGGAACTGTTTCACACCAAGATGGCTGTGCTATCTTTCATCAGAAGACATCTACGAGACTTTCAGCTGTATCTCAAGGGAGTAGCTTTGAATGCTCTAAAATAGCAGAAATTCCTTGGTATTACACTCCACGGACAACTCTGTTGGAAATGCCGCATAAAAGCCCTTCAAAACAAGTTAGCGCAATAATTATTGTTCGAAGCATTGTAGGCACTACATAAAGAGTGTCAGTGTCGTCATTACTAACGTTGCATAACACTCTCATAAAGCAAAAGATAGCGTATTCTGCACCTCTTCATGAGAATTGAAACTTGAGCAAGTTGGTACAGATTCATCATGATTTAAGCAGCGCACTCACAATATGCTTAGGAGCTCCTAGACGAACTTCGAGTGATTTGGTAATTGCCGAAGCAAAACACTCACGATTCCAGTTCTGAGAACTCCGGTTTGATAATGAAGTACGCCATTGTGGGGGACTCTGGAATAATTTTACCACACAGAGGACGTGCACGTAAAGAGTGGGAGCGTTTTAAAAGCAGAGCTGTTTAGCAAATCGTTTCTTGTCCGACGAACCAAAAAAATATCATCATAATCGGGTATGTGCCACAGAAATTGAATAAATCGCACTACTCAATACTGGTTGGTTGGTTGGTTGATAAACTTTATTTGGGTCCTGCAACTGGTCCACTAAAAATGAAGAAGGCTATATTTGTCCAACAAAAAATGGCTGCAAAGCGACGACGGCGAGCCCAAGACACCGAGTACGTACAAGGAGCGAATACTAGGGAACGGGAAAAGCAACGGCGGCTGCGAGAACACCCCGAAGCGATGAAAGGCCTACGCCAATGACGACGTGCCCGTAGATATATGGGAGGCGCGAACGCTGAGTTTCAGGGCAAGTTTCTCTGTCTGTAGTTTGGTCATCCATGTCGTGTCTGTGACTGTCTGTGGTTTAACGCGTACCTCTCTGCGCTGAGAATCAACGCAGCAATAACTTAGCACCACATAGCTAAACCCTAGCAACAACCTAGAACCTGCATCACTTAGCTAAGGCTCAGAAACAACCTAGAAGCAAGAAGATTAGCCTCCAGAGTCGTCCAGTTTCGCTGTGCCAAGCCTTGCGCGGCTTAGTGCAAGCCTCGCCAATTCTTACATTTCATTCCACTCAAAGTGCGGCCACTGTGCCCATGAATAGAAGCCGCGTCTTCGAGTTTAGCAGCGCAATGCCTCGGCCAAGAAGCTCTCACGATGGTTAGGTGATTTTGCAGGTTGGCGCCATCGTGTGGAGAGCAAATTTTATATGGAACGCCGTTTGCTATCCATATCCCCACTGTAATAAAGAGCATCGTTACTACAATACAACAAGACCGCCTTTTGTGCAACTGCTTTAAATAAGCACAATAAAGCTGACAGGTCTGCGTGCACCTGCCCATACAACAAGTAAAGCAATATGCAATGTTGCAAAGTTGAATTCTGACTATACTAGACGTAAGTTTCAGATAAAGAAGGAACGCCACAAGGCACCCAATATCTCTAGAAGAGGCATGCAGCGTTATGTTTATTTTTGGGAGCAACATACGCACAGCCAGCTGTAACGGAACGGTAAGCAAAGCTTTAGAGTTTGAGCCAGCAAGATGCATTCGCCGCCGTTTCTGCTACCTTGTTCACGACGCAGTATCCCGATGGACAAAGCTTTACGCGCTACGCTGAAGTCAATAAGACCGCTGCAGTTGAGGATTTAGGAACGTCTGATACGTGTCCTGAGACTGATATATGTGACCTTTATTTTTCTTATTTTCCTACATACCTAATCTCGGCTTTAGAAGGTGCACGATCTTGTCTTCAAACTTTCTTGTTTGCCGCTGCCTCTGCATCGAACAAATGGTTACGGGTAGCAACTACACCATTCTATATTTACGCGTGTCTAAAACCAATAAGGTGAACCTCTTTCGAAGTCAGTGATCGTCAGGTTGTCCACATTTATCTTGTCTCATGCTCGGCACTATTACTTATTTTCTTTCTCGCAGTACTAGGCCTTAAGGATAAAACTCTAAGCCCAGTTTCTACTATACCAAATACTTTTGTTGGCTTCTGTGGATGAAACGCCGACATAAAAAGCACACTTCTTGTAATATCCGAAACCCTTGACCCATCGCGTTTTCAATACCTCGAACAATGGAGCTAGAGGAATTACCGAGAATTCAGCTCTCGAAGTCTTTTGTCATACTTTTTTAACACTTTTCATTATCCTAATAAAAGTTTCTGTTAAGGCGCCCCCTTCGACGAAGCACTTCAGCAATTTATAGCCGTTGGCATTCCTACACTATGAGCACTGCTGCTAGCCAACATTAAGCGCATCAACAGTTCCTGGAAAATGAACTAATCGCTGAGATTCGACATTCAACTCCACTCTGACAACCATGTTTTGGTCTAAGATTCAATACAAAATTAACTTTATTCTTTTCTGTGTCTTTCTATATATTCCTGTTTTCGTTGCCGATACTGAAATGCGCTGCAGTCCATTCCACATGCTGCCGATGCCACACACACTAGATTGACATTCAAAAGTAGTGTAAGTGCATATTCACATTGCTTAGAAACACGTATGTTGTCCGTATCTATCATTCATAAAATGATAGATACGACCACCACGGCCCACGGAGCCAGAATTCTTGACTAGCCGAACCTGCGCTGGCTCGGCTGTCCTAATAAAGTCAGGAATCGGGCGCCGCACTGACGCGCTATGTGTCGTGAGAGTGTGCTGATGGAGAGTGAAAAATCACAGCATATCCGCGGAGTGAATGATGATGAGTGGGCGAAGCTGCGGAGGTTCATCGGTAAACCGTGAATCTTCCGTGAATTCTGCCCAGTACATCATCACCGACGTGAGATCGGGCGCGTTTATACTAAAGGTTCGATGAGTTATGACGACTTGCAGCTCACTTTAATTTTACACGTACGCTGTGAATTTTCGTTGTTTAGAAAACCATTGCTTTAGAAAACATCTGGCGTCTTTCGTTAAGCAGCTGGCGTCTTTTCGTTTTGCTTTAGAACCATCTGGCGTTCTTTCGTTTTGCTTTTACAAAACATCTGGCGTCTTTCGTTGGTTTATTTCATCAATCAACGGCGTTTCAACAAAATTTTTATTTTTTAATCACGCACAGGAGAAATCTCACCAGGCACTACCTTGGAGGTAAACAATGGCTGCTAATGGGAATGAGAGACAGAAGAAGTCGGCTTTTAGCTAACACTTGCACTTCTACTTCTCTAACGTTTCCTACTGGAACATGCCAATGGCTGCTAATGGGGAAGGAGAGACAGAAGAATTCGGCTTTTAGTTAACGCGCACGCTGCGAATTTCTTATTGTTCAACAACGCACAGGAAAAATCTCCCACCGGCACCACCTTGGAGGTCAAAGCGTAAGACTGGTTACGCACTACGACTACTACGACTACGACTACGAGGGAGGAACGGGTGCCGCCTTAAGGAGCTTCGCCCCTAAAACGCGCGCGTCGCGCTCTCCGACGAAACTCGCCGGTTCAGGGCCATTTGGCACCGATTCTGTGTTCACGCTTTATGCTTAAATGGGTGTGTTTCTTCTGCGTTCTCGCCTGCGCCGCATTTTTCGGTAAATTAGTGGAAAATTGGCGTCACATGCGGGAAAATTACCTGTAGTGAAATATTTTGTAGAACGCGAAATTAATTATTTTTGGTAACGTTAACTGGACAGGTTAAGTATAATTTTTAAGGCGAAAGCCTTAGATGTCTCATCTAAGGGCTGTTGGCGTTCCGAGCTGGCTGTGTAAACATGAGTGATGCAAAAAATTATCATCTCGTGGTGACGTCACCACATGACGTCACAGATCGCCAAAATTTGGACGTCATCACATGAAATAGCTGGTTTTCACTGCGACGTGCAAAAGCAAGGTGAGGTGCAGAAAGCTTGTAATGCCTCCGATCCTGGAGGCAGTGCAAAACTAAGTGCAGAAATATTCTGCACTGGGGGTGGGGTAGGATAGACGCATCGACTCAAGAAAAAGAATAATAATATGGCTTTCGCCTTCCAGTCGTCTTACCCATAAGGTTCCCTGTAAGTTTTTTCAACGAATGGTAGGACTTACTATCTAGAAGTGCTTCTCGTAAAGCTAGTCACGAGGCGTGCGCTCTCGATCTGTCCTTGGTATTGCACGAGCCCACGCTTCCAACCTCACCAGCTCACTAGTAAATTTGAAGGTTGCGTACATACACCTTGCAGGATGCCTACCCACTGTTGCAGTTTGGCACGGCACATTTCCGCCCCATCCTAAAGGAGCACTGGTGGAAATCTGCAAAGTGCTCTCTTTTGTTCACGGAGGAATACTTCTTTCTATGTGCCGTTGCTGCGGCATGAAAAGCGCGCGCAATCTTCGACAAGTTAGCGCCGCCGACGCAACGCGGAAGCCACTGAGCGCGCTAAAAGACAGAAAGCCTGCAAATCGGGAAGAAATGCGCGACAGCTTGCCCGCACGAATTTGGAACTTTCCCACCCAAGTTCATCTGCGCAAGCGTGAGCACAACATGCGAGCGAGGAGCGACGGGTCCATGCATGCGGCAGACGTCGTCTGCACAGGGGTCACAACGAGCAGCTCGTTTCAAGTGCTGTATGGCCTATAATTCGGGCAGTAGCTAATATTAACTAAAGTTAAAATATCTGTCACATCTATCAATTGATTTCACAGACAGAAATCTGAGAAATTTTACAATGTAAGAGGCAGTATCACGATTTAATAGGTCGCGTCCGCAGAAGAGCATGTAAACGATGGCAACACGCTGGAAGCGTCAGGTGTCGCGCTGCGGCGAAAACCGCATTTCCTCCGCGGCGCTATTGCGCCGCCCTCACGCGCTGCGGCGGCCGAGCAAATACGTATTTCTTCGTGTCACGGCCACATTAGACGGTTGAATAGCATCGGAAACTAAACTTAAGCGTATTACATGCTCAACTAAATTGCGAGGACCAGAGTGCAAGTTATCCATGCGTAATTTGTTCTCAGATTTATTATTCCACATTGCGTAAGCATTAAAGCCAATCATCGATCGCTTTGCTTTTTTGTTGCCAGGCTACGGGGCCGCCTACTGACTAATTTCCTGCGCGGCGCACCTGCATAATCACCGGCATAGTCACCGGAATCAGACATAGCCCAAACAATGCATATTGTGCAAGCAGAGGCGAACCAGGCGTGGCATATGATGTGGACGTCTTTCAAAGATGCATCATGGTCTACACTGTGTCATTCTCATCCGAGCGTCGTCATCCAAATCTTTACGCGCTGTCGTCATCTAGTCTGTCGTGGTCACATTATTTTCGTCATTCGATCTTCGTCATCCCATTATCAATTACCGCGTTAAATCCCTATAGAGAACTTTCCGAGGTAATGGAACTTCTTAACATCTGGAATCCCGCTCAGGACTGCGTATCTCCCATTCAAAACGCTGGTCATTTCGCGGTGGTATATTGGGATTATGGCAAAGTACTTTCAGCATGCCAGATACACGTTAAAGAATTTCGACACTGCGGTCACAATACCTCTTACTCCTTCCCGCACGGATAGCAACGGCTGCGGTTTCCAATGATGCTCTTAGGAGAGATCAAGATGAGCACAAAAAGTAAGTCACACAAGAGCAGCGCAAACATGGAGTGTACGCGAGCCGATAACTACGTAGAAGAAGCGGCATTGGAAAGGAGATATCTAGGTCGCCGCTTTCTCTACGAGATTTCCCCAGCGAGCTGTTACACATCTCCAACTTGCAGCAAAAAGAGAGTTGGTTCTTCGAAGATAAAGACAGGACGATGTTCTCGCTCCTTCTTTTCTACATTGTTTCTTCTTTATAGAATGGCGTCTATCTTTAACTCCTTCCTACGGCGTCTTCACAAAAACATGTTCCCGCTTATTGATTGCTACCGTCTTATACCCAGCCAATTAGCCTCTTTTTCTGTTCTTATTTGCCGTCTTCCTTTTACCTTCCTTGATGAAAGTGATTCTTCCTTATGCGTGCAATTTAGACTTGTAGTCTAGGCCGCCTGGCCCCAAGTGGTTGCTCTTATGAGCCCGCAGAAACCACATCTGGCGAATTAAGTGCAGCACTCCGGTTATCCGCTTATTGGCGTCCATACGGGTGCCTTGGCCTACTCTGCTTCTTCTGCAAGAACAAGATTGGGTATTTTTTACCTCCGCCTCCCCATATCCTCACTTTATGGACAAATATCTGCTTCTAACTGCGTACAAGAGCACTTGCAGTTTCACCTGATTGACGATGCACTAAACGCAATAGTAAGGGTTCGCTTCGCAATAAAGCAGCTCGGGAGAAATTACAACATAACAATAGGACAAAAATATTGGTGCGATAGCAAATGCTGCTGCGTAACCACAACAAACGTCAGCTAGAACGTCACCATGGCAATTGCTTGCTGGTCGTTTCGCAATGGTGGCTTGACAAGGAATGATTCCAGCAAGATAACAGGCGCTGTATACATTGGTGAGAATAGAACGTATCTTATTAGGAGAGGATGGCTACGGCATCACTTTGTGTAATGAGAATGTGTTTTCAGCATTCATACTATTTGTATAATATCGAATGCAGTGTATTATCATAGGATAATTGAGATAAGCGCGGATAGAGCTCTTGTCCGCTTGCAAACCCGACTCCTAGGCGCCATGTATAGCGTATTCAGGTACAATAGATTGCATCAATCGAAATGGCGGAGAAATACGCGGAAGTCTGACTCCATGCTAATGCCTTATACGTAGCCTTTCAACATTGTTACGCACTGGGAAAGCCCCGCCACGGCGGTCTAGTGGTTATGGCGCTCCACTGCTCACCCGAAGGTCGCCGGACCGAATCCCTGCCGCGTAGACTGCATTTTCGATGGAATCGAAAATGTCTGAGGCCCATGTGCACGTTAAAGAACCCCAGGTGGTCGAACTTTCCGGAGCCCTCCACTACGGCGTCTCTCATAATCATATCGTGGTTTTGGGACGTTAAGTCTCAGATATAGTTAGTATTACGCACTGGGAAAGCTTAGCACAGAAAGCTATAATCCGAGACTCCGTGGAAATTGTGGCTGACGGGAGCAATCGTGCCGCCGTAGAGTGCCAAGGTCTCTCGTTGTCGAAATAAAGGTGCATAAACATAAAAAGTTTCCAAGAAATCGGCCACCTAGCGTAATGTATTCTGCATAGTTGAGAACCGGGTTTTAGGCTGTGTATATTTCCTCCTAAGCGTCTCCACTATAAAAGACCGCCACGAAAAATGTCATCCAAGCGCAATAAATGGAACCTTGCGGGTAGATTAATTCTTTTGCAATCACAAAATGCGAAACTGCCCTTGTGTCTTACGATAAGGTCCCGCATCTCAAGGAAGCAATCACTTGCGTTTTTGCTACAGTAGAAAGTCATGTTGCAGTAATAAGTAAAATATTTCATATCTCGACAAAATACACGTTAGGTTCTTTTCAGGTCGTCCTCTATGAAGGAGGTACATTAAATGTACGATCGGGTTTTTTTTTTCGCCCAAATTGGAGATGCAAAAAAAAACAAACGAAAGAAATCTATTGCCGCATTCACTGGGAACAGAACAATTAACTCTTGCAATAAGCAAAGCTTAGCTGCCCCACAGTGAAGAGAAACGTACTACACGTGCCAGTATACGTCTTCTGAAGGCCTAACCCGTTAACGCCTTCAGTAGGGGCTACATGTATACTACGTGTATGTAGTTAGATTTTCATGCGCATTGATAAAACCAGGCTGATTAAAACTACTCTCGAGTCTACAACTACGGCGTGCTTTACAGTCATATTGCTGCTGTGTCACTTCGAACTGTGGAATTATTTATTTTTATTAAGCTTCTAAACAGAAACGCTGTGAAGACAGACGACCAGCGGAGCGGGTCATTCACCTCCACAGATTGGAATGGCTCAAAAGGTTTTTGTTCGCTAGAGAAAATTGCGGCTAGAGCAGAGAGAGAAGAGACGAGTTAAATCTAGAAATTGTACACGGGCAATATTTCTTCTTTTCCTGTGATCAAGGCTGGGAAAGTTTTGAATGACTCGTAATCACTTGAACGCACTACATAAGAACGCCGCAGAAGTTATTTATACACCTGCGCGAGACTGGCGCCGAAAAGACTGGCGTTGTTCTTACTGAGCTGCTTCTCGCTGGATTCATCACATATATCTAGCCGTCAAAACATTCTCCTCGGCTCCGCCCTTCATTAAGAATATTTTTTAGTCTTAGGAGCGCAAAATTTTGAGCCCCTCATGGCAGCAATCCGTGCCCTTCGCAAGTGACCTAACAATCGGCATTTTACTCGAGATGTATGCCTCTGAACGTGCCTCAGACATGTGAAAAGTCGCGATGCTCAACCCTTTGTGAGTCGAAAGCGATGTGCTAGCCCTAATGGCACAAGCCTCGCCGCTTTGTCGGCATTGCTAGGCTCCTCCTATTTGTGCAGCCGACTTGCTTGGATTCTTTGTGCTGAAGGAATGTAATAGATGAAGGGGAAATTGAGGGAACCTTAACGACGCAGAACAGATCTCATTAGGAAGGCGAGATTTCAAGCTACTCGAGACAGGCTTAGCGGCTACGCAATTAGCCGACTTCTCTTGCAGGAGTACCTTTCTTTATTGAGAAAACCATGCCGATACCATTGGGGAGGATTTATAATGCCGCACTGTGTTTCTTTCGAATGTCGTCCCTAAGTCCCGTCATCTGAAATGTTTCTGTTGTATTTCTCGAGGATTACTTAGCGGCTATTGTGTCGGCAAAAAAAAAACACAGAAAATGATACGCATACGTGGGTGTGAGGTCCAGTTTAGGTATATACTTTCTTTTCAAGCAATAAAGCTCCCAGTTGTGAGCAAGCGCTCGTGTTGTGCACTTTCTTGTCCTTGTTCTTTTCTTTTTGAGCTTCTATTATATGAGAATGAATCTGTACCTCCTAGCTCACCTTTTTGTTTTGAAGAAAATTATCATGATGATCAACCAACACGCGCTCTCTTCGTCCTCTTCCTGCACTGAGAAAAGCAACATTTAGGACGACTTGCTGAAAGATGCGTACAAAAGCATCTGAGACATCGACTAAGATAACGAAAACATTACATTTTGATGCACACATATTTTCTGAAAGTGACTTTTTTTAACGAATCCATAGTGAATATGGTAAACTGATATAGTAAATATGGTAAATATGGTAAATATGATAGTGAATATGGTTTAGTGAATATGGTAAACTTTCAAATCAATTTGCAATATCATTCATTCTTAAGCAAAATACGTAAACAATGGAGACTTTCATAATATCATTTTTCTGGGGCTTTTAATGCCAATAATACTAATATGTAATTGTGTACTTCATGTGAACAACAATTTATTTGCGCATGTCATTTAAAAGAAACATTCAGGGATGACTGATTTCCTATTCTTGTATTCTATCATCTAATCGTAGTACTATTTCATTTTTTGAGAAGTAAAATCCTTGTAAACTTTATGTAGAAATACTTTAATCATTATGTAGCACCATTCATTTCTTAGCAAGTATTTAGGCTGTACAAATTTTACTCTAGCATTACTTTAACTCCGACTGACTTCGCGAAACTCGAAGAACTTCATTCGAGAAATCTCAGGCAATGTTTCCAATGAGATCTTTCTTCTCTTTTTCTTTTTTTTTTTTTGCTTTTCATGCACACTTCTCGTGAGAATGTTTCAAAAAAAGAACATTTTTATGCGAATATAATTTTCCCATTGGAGGGGTAAGGGTGTACATATTGTGAAAAAGGAAATTAAAAGTTGCCTAAAATGTAGTTTACCACTTCATAGTTGTCCTTGCCAAACATATAATGTTATCAAGGATTTTCACAACTATGCTTTCCGTGATCCAACGTCTCTTATCACTTCCGGCGATAGTCTGTGTCGTGAACTACCGTCGCTGATTCATAACGCTGCGTGCCTTTTATGTCAAGTGTGTTGGCTCCGACAAGACCATGCGACCATAAGGGGGCGCCGACAGTAAGGCAGCGTAGCAATAAGAAATTTGAACGTGAAAGGCACTGCAAGCCATTCTAGAGAGTGCTCATCTGCAAAGTGGATCCCGACATCTCTATTCAGACAGCGAAGTTGCATGCGAGAGTAAAGGATAACAAAAGCACATTTAAGCTAGTTGCCTAGGCTGAGGAGCCCAGCCAACGAACTGGGTAGCAAGTAATGAGGAGAATTGAGCCTCGCAGACGCCCTTCCGGTTAAGTAAATACCTAGTTCCAGCTCCTCCGTAGTCCCAACTTTTTGTTGACATCCGTGTTTTTACTACTAATATTCAGCGGCAAGACAGGGGAAGAAAGATACGGAAAGTCAAGGAGGTTAGCCAGTTCTCAGGCCGGCTGCCTATCATGTGCTCGAGAAATGGTAAAGGGAATGGGAATAAAATACGATGAAAAAAAGGTGTTACACAAAAAAAGGAAAGAAGAGAAAAAGATGACAAAAACCGTCTAACGCCGCGCGCTGCAAAGCGAGAGGTCGCCCGTTTGATATATATATATATACATATATATATATATATATATATATATATATATATATATATATATATATATATATATATATATATATATATATATATATATATATACGATGCATGACGGCGGCGACGGCGACGGTGACGGCAAAAATCAGCTGAGACTGTCCATATAATTGCTATCGCAATAAAAGGGAAGAGAATACGACACCGCTCAAAGCTTGTCTCTAAGACCAGTGGTCCGCAAGAAACGCAACAACGCTCTCAAAGCCTTCCGTGCTGGTGATGGTCTCGGTCAGTGTCCCAAGACCCGTCCCTCCGACAATGGGCGACTGTGAAGTCCATCTAACACTCTTGAAAGTTCTTTTCTGACGCACTGTAGCGGGGACATTCGCAGAAGGGTGGGTGATTGTTCCGTCGCAGCTGCAGTTATCGCATGTCGGCCTGTTGGCCATTCCAATCCGAAATGAGCAGACATTCGCGAAGGCCACTCGAAACCAGCTCTATGATTTCCTTACGGAAGACGAAGCTGTAGAGCGCGAAGACTTTATCAGTGAGTTATTAACGCGAAAACCGAATATAATTCATGAAGCCACAAATCCTACTTCCGGTGTCACGGCACATTTATTCACGTGGCAAGGTCAGCTTGTAGGCTCAAGAAAATAAAGTGCTGCGCGTACCTAGACAGCCTTAGCAGAGGCCCTAGTGGCCGTGAGTCGGCGACGGTATAATCGAAAGCGGGTCTAAGGAGGACGCTATAGCCGGGCCTAAGAGGCGTGTGTCTATGCCCACGAAAGTGCGCTACACCAGAAAGAGCTAGAGAAGCCTGGAAGCCTGCTAATCAAGCCAAACTGTGTTAACAAGAGATACTAGAACGTGCGCCTACGTTGCCGACAATGAGATGTATCCAACAAGCCGAGCGGGCAGTCGGTAACCTGAGACAGAAACCCAGCTAAAGGTACATATTTAAGAGGAAGCCAAACTGGAACTAAGATGAGGAGCTTAGAGCTTAGAGCGTCGAGTGACGGCAACGTAAGACAAAATTACGAAAAAGCGAAATACGTGTACGTGTCATTCTTTATGGCATCGGTGCTAAGGCTTTCGCCACCAAGTCTTCTTAAGGATAATGTAAGAGACCCCGTAGCACTTTTGCGCGTTTTTTAAATTTAAATATGGATATTTGTGGTGACTAGTGGTACTACTGGCATTTTATAATTAAATTTCTGAAAAATTAAGTGCTCTGTAACTACCACTGTTTTAACAATAATATCCATGGATTGATACGGGACCTCAGAGTACGACTCGTTTACTGACCTGCCTGTTCGTATAATAGCTTTACCGAAGAACATAATGCCAGTTGGGATCATCAGCCACACTACAATTAATCTGTCCTTATTAGAGCTCATAAGATTACAGATGTGAGATTATATCTTTACACTGTGTACATTGTGAAGGGTACAACTTACTGTAGCAAACCGCAGGCTTTTGTATTTACAAGAAGAATATCATGAAACCTAACTTTTTATGAATGGTTATCCTAATTTTTAACAATGCTTTATAAGTACATCATTTCAACGAAACACTTGTGAGACGTCTGGGTGCTCGTGCTGCAAAAGGATACAGCTCGAGTGTGCGTGTATGATTGGGCAATGGGTTCTAAGTTTCAGCACGTGTGATATATACGGCCCAAAACACATTATGCCGGATTAACAAGCGCATTAATTTTCAGCTCGACCACGTCCACAACAGCATTGCTGCCGTGCCAGTACACTCATTAGACGGTTCGGTGCACTTAGTCTGACCGAATACGGCACGTGTGCATGTGTTCGCATATCTAATTAGGCAAAACAGCATAGGCGCATTATTATTCGCTTCTTGGTATTGTTCACTGCACCATGCACATGCATCAGCGTAATTTTATTGTGTGTGCTTCTGAACGTGGAAGTACAATAGTGCAGCGAAGTGTAATGCGAGGAATCGATTTCATTAGGTTTGATGCATTTGTATAAATTGCCATTACTCAGTAACATCTGCTCTATATTCAGAGGTGGATGCGACGTACATCAGTCAGTGCCGGATAACTTCTCATTGCGCTCTTATTCACGATGTATTGTGCTAACATTCTCACCTTCTGCTTACAGTGGACCACTGCGCCGCTGACACTGTTCGGCTCGCCATGCTATGCCGGTTGTGTTGGCGCTGTGGGCCTATTTTTTCTCTCGTAATAGCGTGCGTGTCTCTCGTTAGCGTTGCAATATGCTAATAGAGACGACCATCCGTGATGTAGAGAGCGTTTGCTTCACTTTCTATATACGATCCATGGAAAATTACGCAGTTTACGTGTGCTGGACGTGTGCTTTTTATTAATGAGTTCCGCGGCTCAGATGGAAAGGGAAAAACCTCACCCGCTCAATGAATAGAAAAACCTAAACAGAAAGTATGATGTCCAAAAAATGCCGCAATCGGGGAGGGGGGGGGGGAGGGGGGGTGAAACCTTTCGGCTTCTGTTAGAACTTTTTCTATGGTAGGTTCACGTTCTCGTGGGCGTGACAAGTACGAGTACACGTTTCGCGGGTAGCTGAAGCAAATCGGTTCTTTTTTTTCGTCTGCTCTCATTTTCTCCTGCCTCATCACTCCCACACTAGAAATAAAAGCAGGTCATTTTCATTGGCTAAATAGTGTATGTTATGTGTCTGTAAAACGCAAATATCGAGTGTTTCGGTTTTCTCTTGCCTAGTTTGTATGTATTATAAATAATCTAGCAGTGTAACTACTAAGACATCAAGTCAAAGAACAGGTAGCGGGTTTTACTATGTACGAGAACTTTTCATCGTAATGCAAGTTCACGCTAATGTAGCAAGGCATGTTTTGTGTTTCGTACCTACTCGCCGATATCGTTTTAAATGCGAAGCATTTATTGCGGAGCGTTTCTATCTATCTGTCTAGCCGTCTATCTGTCAAGCCGCCTACTCTAGGTGCTATCGTGATCGTCTCCCTTACTTGGTATATACCAACATTAGCACAGGAGGACATGAGTGTATTACGAACCCGATTAAGAGGCATGGCATGAATAACATTATATGCTTGACACGTACGTCACGAAACACATTCCCTCAACCACGTGCGGCGCATACCAACATAACAGCTCCCAATAAATGCGCGTGTGCGCAACACGTGATTCATAGTCTATGTCAACCCGGGTAGGCCGGGACTAAGCTTTGGATATCTTAACCCAGTAGCATCAAGAAGCCCATGCCAAAAAAAATTGTGCTGGCCTTGGCAGCATTGCCGCTCAGGGAAAAATCGCGATGGATGCAAGTACCAAAACCACGGTTCCAGCCGGAAGCGAACCCTGATATCATGCGTGGCAGCCAAGCATTTTGCCACACAGCCACGCCAGTGCTTGCAAATGCTTTTTTTTTTTTGAAAAAGACGCTACAGAAGCGTAATGTCGGGACGACACCAATTGTGCTTGTAGCGTTGGCTATCCGCTTTGATAGCAGTGTAATAAACATAGAACATGGACCCCTATGACTCGGCAAGTTATTGTCAAGCGTTGCTCGGCCCCGGAGAAATACGCCAACGACCACTAGGTAGAATATGCCCATCATCTCACTGTAGCGTGCGCGTCGTTCCGGTAAAACTGACGTTTGCACCGTAATACGAAGGACCACGTTATGTCCAACGATAAGCTACCCTATTGGCGCCAATGTAGTCGGCATGCCTGGCCGACCAGGCATGTCGAATACGCACCGACGGTGCCGACTACGGCATTATGCGTCGGTGTGGCAGTCCGCATTAACGGTAAGTGCGATTTTAGGGGCGGTATTGGGCAGGTCGCAGCGCCGTCGTAAAGGCATTATTTTCCAAGTAAAGTGCGGTGGCCCCAACTCCTGAGCGAACCGAGATGGCTGATAATTTTTCGTGCATGGTCTCCGCCAATCCCGCCCGTATCTCCGGGCACATTCTTTTACAGTTCGCGTTACCCCAAAGAAGGGAAGTAGCAGGCGACGCATTAGCTCATTTCTGCTTGCTCTGTTTTTCACGTGTGGTAAAAGCCAGTGTTGGCGGTCATCGAAAGAGATCTGTTCCTTGTTACCAGTCCTACATGGGGACATCAGGTTCCTTATTCACAGCTCGGCTGCTAAGCTTTTCTTCAAGCCGTGCGGAGCCACCGGAAAACAACCATCCCCATGATCGGTCTTCACTTTCTCCTTCGCTCACAGACATGTGTGCCGTTATGTAGGGCGTGGAATACAATAGCTTATAGGGGCGACAGAACTAGTACAGAGAGAGAGAGGGAAAGAGAGAAAGAAACGTGGAAAGAAAGAGAAAGAGAGGAATTCTTGGTGAAAAATTTATTGGCGAGGCACGATTCGAATCCGCGTGCCAACAATCAACAGGTGAGCGTCGTAATCATTCGACTATGCATGCAGGCTAGCAGAGCACAGCATAGCCTTGTAAACTACAGTATCGCCAATAAATGGGAAAGGAAAATGAGGGTGAGGAGGAGAGAAAGGAGTAGGAGAGAGAGTAAATCATAGCAAAGAAAGAAAGAGACAGAAAAAACAGAGAGAGAGAGAGAGAGGGAAAGGTATAGAAAGAAAGAAGAAGCGAGAATTAGAAGTAAAGAAAAAAGGGAAGAAAATGAAAGACAGAAAGAGCGAGAAAGAGAAAGAAATACATAGAGAGAAAGAATGAAATAGAAATAAACAGAGACAAAGAAGACATAGAAAAGCAGAGAGGTGAGGGAAAAAGAACAGAGGTAGAATGAAAGAGAAAATAAAGAGAAACGAAGAGGGCCGCCAGGCTTCAGAGTTCCTTTAGGCTTGGCACCACTACTGCGAAGCTGCATTAATTTTTTTTTAATTATTACGGGACGGTTTTCTGAAACATACAATGCCGACGAATCAACGGACTTCACTTTGTATGGCTGCTCATTGCATTCCTGTCGCTAGCAGTGCTTCGCCTTTTCGGATAAATCGACCTAAAAACAGCCGAGCTGGTTTTATTGCTCAGGCATTAAGGCGTGACTAAAGCATTCTTCTTTAGCTAAACAAAGATCAGTTTTATGTCTTGTAGAAGCTGTATTGGACATAAGACAGAAAGGAATCGGAAAAAAAATTAAGTAAGAAAGTCTCTATATAAGTCAAGGCTCTTCCATTGACTGTCGCGCGTGAAAAACACATCACTGCAAAGGGCGCTCCTTCAGACCCTCTTTAACAGTTTCTAAGGGGTAACATACTTGCATTCTCCCATCTTTGTTTTTATCGCAGTAACATGGTGTCGCGTCTGAACTTCAGCTTCTTCCATTTAACCTATGTAGTGCAACATCGTAATGTTCGCGGTTTAGCACATATGAGGATCAAAGTTTTGTAGTGTTCCGCCATACTTTCGCACCTGTGAGCTTTAGCATGCCTGTAGGTTAGAATACGTGCAATTACGTGAATATCTGAACTTTTTTATGAAGTTCTGTCAGTTGTTTCATTACTTAGGTAGAAAAGTGGAAGAGAAACAGGCAGAAAGGAAGAAATGGCGAATACATCGACAACAGCTTCACGATTATCATAAATGTGCTTTTTTATTTTTAAAGTACATATTAGGAAGACACAATGTGCCGAAGGTAGGCCTTTTCGTGGGAATACTCTTACAGGCAGACATATTTTGCTGTATAGATCCAACTTCATTATTTGCGAAAAATTTGTATTGTCGAAAATTGCCAAAAGTTAATCAACAAGATTAGAATGATTAACTTAGAGTAATGAGAGGCATTTACAAACTTTATCGCATGATCGGTCGTGTTTGTTTCTGTACGTATCTCTGTTTATTCGGTTGTTTGGCTTGAGTTCAACAAATTGCAGTTCTCAAAAAGTACAAAATTGAAATAAATTTTCTCAAAACTACAATTTCTTGATATTCTTCACAAAAATGAGTGAAATTGTTGACATGCCTATTTTTATTCGTATGCTAAGTTTAATGCATCAATGTACATTTCGTTAAAGTAAGATGAGCGAAATTTTATTTTGGTTTCGTTGGTCGGTGCTTATCTGAAAATTATTTCTAGTAATAAAATTTCTGCAAGTATACTTGCACTGTGTATTCACTGACTTCGATGTGCAAATTTTAAATGCATCCAAGTACGTGATTACCTGAAAAATTTAACAAGCTTGTTAGTTTTTCAAATATTCATTCTGGCTACTTGTCCGAACATTGTCAGACCCTTTGTGCGATCGCGTGCAAGCAGCGAATATTCAGTAGATGAAAAAGGCGATTCACTAAAATCGATTACTACGAAGAATAACCTGGTTTATTAGTTGGACGTGGCGAGTCTCGGAAATGGCGCGTATTTTAAGCTTGAATTAGCCATCGGCACTGATTGAGTCTGTGCCCGTCATTTCGCAATCCCCTTTTGGAAAATGAACACAGAGAGGATCACCGACGAAATAAGAAAGCAACCACAAAGCGCCTACAATATGCTGTGTCCCCAGATTCACTCTTTCTACTAACTGCAGCTATAAATAGCCACGTCGACGAGAACTGCGGCTGGGAAGCCTAGCGATGCGTAAGATAACCTCTCGCGTCAGTTATTCTGTGTCCGCAAACAACTTTTCTGAAAACGACAAATAGAATTAACAATGAGTGAACGGGCGTGATCGTTAACGCCGACGTGTGCACAAAATGCAGGCCGTCAATATGCCACCGCCAGGAGCTCTCCAAAACGCTTCAATTTACGATACCGTGTTAGGCGATCTCCATACAGCTTCATGTCCTCTCGTTCGTTGGTTGGCCGAGTTTCACAAAAAACAAACATTGAAGTCGACAGTTTGGCCGGTTCCTGTGAGCGCCTTGAGCGTATTTTTCTCCTCGACTGGAACTGTCCTACAGCAGTTAAGGTTGTCACGCTTCGAAGCTCCGGCCCTCAGTTGTACGTATTTTATCGAATGAAGGTTACTTCTTTCACCAGTTTTAGATGCCGCCTATTTGGTATTGGGTTATTTCATAAAAGAGTATGCTGTTTCGCTGAAGAAAAAGTAGCATTCTGCATTAACATTTCGTTTTTTCAAGGGTAGGTCGACGTTAGCTTCATCGAGTGCTTGCTGTAGTTTGACAATATTTTCGATATATATCGTTTAGTATTCATTTTACACCCGACGGTAACGTCTGTAAAAAAACGCCAGGCCTGCGCTGACACCGCAGCACAGTCACAGCGAAAGCTGGAAGAGCGGCGTTTCTAGAGCCCGTTAAGCTCTCTTGGGGCTACAATACAAGTACACTAGAAAGGTACCCACTACGCCACAAATCAAAATTTTTGTGAAGTTGGGAAGCACCCACTAAGCCATTATTCGTCATTCTATGGAGAAGCGAGGCACCTTCTACACGTCTGTAAGGCATTACGTGCACTTTGTTGACGTGACGACTGATGACGATGAAGAATTATGGCTCAGCCCTTTGTAATGGGTTGGCATCTTTAAACGGCCCACCAGTTATGTAATTTGCATTGGGTGACGCCCGGTCGCTATTTCCCTCTCCCGTCATGCTGTATACGTTGACGTGGAAGAGAGACGGGGGGGGGGGGGGGGGCGAAGAACTTTATTGAGACCCCGAGGTAATGGATCATGCGCTTATGGGCTTCCTTGGCAACCAATACAAGTGCACTTGCGAGGAAACCACTACGCTATAAATCATTGTAATCTTACTGAGACCCCGAGGAAGTGGATCATGCGCTTATGGGCTTCCTTGGCAACCAATACAAGTGCACTTGCGAGGAACCCACTACGCTATAAATAATTGTAATTTTTTAGAAGTAGGGCAGCAGGCACTGTGCCATTTTTCGTCATTCTACAGAGAGCGTTGGTACCAGCTAAACGCATGTAAGGGATTATGCGCACTTTGTTGATTCTACGCCTGATGACGATGAAGAATTATGGCAGAGCCCTTTGTAATGGGTTGGAAGCATTCAACAACCTACTCGTTGCGCAATTCGCAATTGTTTGACGCCTGGTTACATAATTCGCGTTGTGCGATGCTTGGTGCTTACTTTAATCTTCTACCACGATATATTGCATATGCTAATGTGGTTCCTTCCCGACATGAAGCCTGTATAGGACCTTTTTGCAAAGCAGTTTCAAGCACCGGCATGGCTCAGAGGTTGAATACTGGGCTCCCACGCAGAGGGCCCAGGTTCGAACCTCGTTCCATCCTGGAATTTTTTTCTTATTTAGTTTTTTTTCTTATTTCGAGCGATACTGGTTACGGACACCGGCGGCGGCGGCGGCGGCGGCGGCGGCAGCGGCGGCGGCGGCGGCGGCGGCGGCGGACAACTACGGCGCCAAAAACAGCCGGAGAAATGATCTCATAACAGCTTTCGCTGTAAAATTTTAATGAAAAATTCCTCCGGCTTCAGTGAGTCGACATGTCATTGATCGGGCGCCATTTTCGTTTTGTTTTTCTGTGTACGAGATCATTTGTTTGAAATCAAGCTTATGTTTTATTAATGGTAGCTCACTTGACAATGGAAAATGCATTGTTCAACTGAGCGGGAGGTATCTGTGGTAATTCCGCGCTATCCACCCTCCCACATAATGCTTGTAACATCTCGACTGAGGCTAATTTACATATTAAATTAGCCTCAGCTAATTCTCCCCTGTCTATACCCTGTCTATAAATATTTAATATCTAATGTACTTGAACGCATGCAGCTGTTTTTATTTTTATTTTATTTACAAATACTGCTATCTCGATAGAACGAGACATAGCAGGAGTGGGTACATAAGTAAATAAAACTACAAGCATACAAAACATTGAATCATACAAAGCAGAAGAGGGGACACAAGTTACAATGCATGATACTCGACGTACAATAAGGCATCATTAAAGCATCACAAAATGTGGTTCGGCAATTCTTCCACAAACTGTTCATTTGGCCTTTCCCGCAAGAAGCCATCTAGGCTGTTCCAAATTTTGACAACGCTTGGAAAAAAAGAGTATTTAAAGCAATTTACAAATGGCTGAAAAGGAATAATATTAAGTGGGTGGGATCGGCGCGTGGCACGCCTAGTGGAATGACTGAAATGTATCGGCGCTTGGATGCGACTGTGGCCGTGTACAATCTGATGAAGCAGTGCGATACGCTCAAGCATGCGTCGATGAACCAAAGGTTCTAACGACAAAGTGCATGCGTGAGCAGAAGGAGAAAAATCGCGGCAGAAGGAGAAAAATCGCCTGTTCTCTCTCTTTGACAGTATTCGCCTTATTTTGGCATGTGCAGTAGCCTCATTCAATATATTTTCTATTCCTTTCTCCTCTACATAAAAGATATTTTTTCCTTGAGAACCAGGTGTCAGTCTTTGAAAACTTAGCACTGGACTACCTATGCCCCACACGTGATTATTTTCTGTAGTTAAACTCAATACGGCTGAACGGTTAGCCTTAAACAGAAGCTTTTGTGAAAGAAAGACATTTCTAGGTGCTAATAGAGGCGCCAATTTGAGAGCGTCGCTATGGGACAATCCTAAGCGCTGAAGCTGTGCAAAGTGTCATCTTACGCCTTAAAATAGCAGCTCAACCTAAGCACAGCATCCTCCTTTAAGTAATCGTTTGCTTCTCAGACGGCGCTAAGTGTCTTTAAAGCGCGCGCCTAGCTAATGATGAAAGTTCGCGGACACACCGTTCTGAAATACATAGTATCAGTTTTGATGTTGGGAAACATTTACTGGCGAATAGAGAAATAAAAAAGGATGTGGCTCAAATTTTCAAGATAATTTGGCCAGGACGACTCCGGCAAGGCCACGGCCTAGTGTTTGATCATCGCCGACTCAGTTGCACGCGTGCTTAACGAGGGGCAGTTTCCGAGTGTGTGCTAATCTACCGGACATAGTGCGTCTCTGTTCAAATCTTTACTCTCCTAATCACACTTCGGCAAAACAGTGGAGTTCACTCACACACAGTGAAGAAATATATTTCCCGCTAAGGGCTCACTCAGCCTCCGACTTAGCAAAACTTTCCTCAACAGCACTCACTCGACTTAGACTCCCAACCCGCCACGGTGGTCTAGTGGTCAAGGTACTAGACTACTGACGCGAAGGTCATGGGAGCGAATCCCGGCCGCAGCGGCCTCATTTTCGGTGGAGGTGAAAAGGCTTGAGGCTCGTGTAAATATATTTAGATGCAAGTTAAAAAAGAAAACATCTGATCGAAATTTCCGGAGCCCTCCACTACGGCGTCTCTCATACACATATCGTGGTTTAGGGACGTTAAACCCCAACAAATAATATCATTATCAGACTCACTAGAATTTTTCTCAACTGGACTCACTCGGACTCAGGCCCACCAAAATATTACTCAGCTAGGCCCACTCCGAGACAGTCTTTTGATCTCGTACCTTTAAATACGAGTTTTCAGATATTGCGATCATGTGAGATATTTTATTGCGACAGCAATGATAAGGACATTGTGGACGGATTTTATCGTCGCCGTCGACATTATGTTGCGTATAATGTGCAACTGAATAACATCACCCCGCGCATCGTATTGCCGCGCGCAGCTCTTTATTTGTGTTAATGTAACCGGTCCGTTACATGTGTAACCATTGCCTTGGGCAAAGCGCGCCCGAATGTCTGGGAACCTCCCAGCTTATTTTAGAATCTTTTGACAAGCTAACTTTCCTTCCCCCGCCCCCTTTCCCCAGTGCAGGGTAGCCTACCGGGCTTAGCCCTGGTTAACCTTCCCGCCTTTCTTTTATTCTTATTCTCTCTCTCTTTTTTGACAAGCTTGAGCGCGCAACGCGAACAGTAGAGGTTATTCTGAAGCTAACGCGACCACCAGTGATAAGGCTAGAGTCTTCGATGCCACATTTATAAATGCCGACGCACCTTAGCGAAGGCGATCGCTCTGATCGCCGCCATCACTGTACAGCGCGTATTGGTTGTAATTTGAGTTTTTTGTTTCCTGGGCACGCGTTCGTCAGTAAGGAGCTTCGTCTTTAATAGCCTGAGTTCCGTATTCTTCGCAGTCACGACCACGTGAGAGTACGTTCTACCCGCGAGTAAAAGTGCGCGAGCGCTGGCGATGAACGCGGCTGAAGAGAGATTAAATGAACCGGTAATCTCCAACGCACGGAGGGCGCATGCGATAATATTACCCCGCATCCGAGGACTGCTTGCGGTTGCACCTCAAGCAGAGAGGCGACTCCCCGCCCATGTATCGTCAGGCGAAGGAGCATTTCTCCTACGATATTTTTTAATGTTTTTACGATATAACAACAGTATGTCACTTGACCATACTCAAGACATCCCGCAACTGAGGTGAATGTGTCCGTTGTGGTGTCGCGCTAACGCCAACACAATTAATGCTTATAACATCTCAGCTGAGGAGAACTACCGATGCATCCAGCGGCACATGGTCTTTTATATTTAATCGTCAATTAACTTACATGCACGTAGCTGTAGTCTCTTTTTCACGGTATTCTCCTTGTTATGAAATGTACATTGGCTCATCCAGTGTCTTCGTACTTATTTATTGTGCGCAAAACTTTTTGTTTCAAGAACTATATGTCAATCTTTTAAAACTGAGCATTGAACTCCCGTTATACTTTAAGTGATGTTTTTTCTCCGATAGCTGACACAGCCCTGCCGAACGGTTGCGCTTAAGTGCAAGGTTTTTTTTTTAATATTTCAATTTCTTGGTGCTAATGGAGGCACCTCTTTGGAGAGTGTCGTTATGGACAATCCTAAGGGCTGGGGCTGTACAAAGTATCAGCTTACGTCTTAAAATAGAAACTCCATTTAAGCACTGCACTCTCTCTAAAGTAATCGGAATCTCTCTCAGAGGATACTGGGTATTTTTAAAAGCACGCAGCAAGCAAATGATGCTAGTTCGCGTAGTCTCCATTCTGCAACACATAGCATTGCCACAGTTTTCGCGTTAGCAAACATTTCGGTCCGAAGGGGAAACAAGATTAGAAAAAAAAAGAATGCTGCTCAAGCTTTCAGGACGATTTAGCCAAGACGACTCTCAGGAGGCGGCAGGCCATGAGTCTGATGAATGCCGACTCAGCTGCACGCGCTCTAAACGAGGCGCGATTTCCGAGTATCTCCTAATCTACAGCACATAGTGGGTCTCCGCTCACAGCTTCATTTTCCTAATAGACTGATATATAAATGCCTCCCTAGCGAGTCAAGAATCTTTGTGTCATCAACTTCTGCGTTGTTGCTTCAAGCAGTAAAAATGGCGAAACCATTCGGCATTCTCTCCGTACATTCATTCGACAGTAAAACATACGCATAAAATCAGAAAGGGGGCTTTTCAAAGCCGGTTGCAATGCTTGACTGAAAAATCTCGCAGAACGACAACTATAGTCGTACAATGTGCTAGCTCAAAAAGCCGGTCACAGAACATGTGCTTATCTTTTGAACGTTGAGAAGTATATGGAGGAGAAACGTAGTGCTTCAATAGCCTCTATATAGGACCTCTGAGTTAATCTGCACATTAAATAACGTTTGTGTATAATCGCCAATGTCATAATTGCCGCATACGGTGTCGTATAAAACAAAAAAGAAAAAAAATGCTATGATGTAAAATAGACTCCGATGCACCCTGAAACTTCCACGCTAGATTCTCAGGACACCAATTTCTTGCACAGCGTCTTAATCGTTCAAATTAGTTGTTTATATTCACAAATAAATGTTGCAGGGCGTACTATCGTAACCAAGGGCTACTTGTTTGCAATACGCAAAGCGTCAAGCTTGTTGCTAGTTAATTTATGACGCCCAGACTGTGTTATCAGCTGTAATTGTGTGTAGAGTGCAGCATGTGGTTCATATGTATACCTCTTCTCTTCTCCGTCTATAATTTTTGTCTATTATTGCTTGCAATACCTTTCACGCTCGTACTCCCATTTAGCTATGCTCGATTTCAAGGCGGTCAGCACGTATTTTCACATTTCACCAAGATGCGTATGAGATTCCATACCAGGCAGAAATACGTGGGAAACGAAGATAGCACAGCGCGGTCTTCGGTGAGGTCGGTTTCAATATGTTTTCCCGCTACCACCATGAAAAGGTGATTTCGTGGTGTAAACGATATCCTAGCTGTAAGAATCTCCAACCTACGCAATTTTCTTTCCGTGCCATCAGGCCTTTGCTGTTAAGTACTACGGCAGTTATTTCCACTACTAGTACCTACCATATCTCAGTTTCTCAGATATTTTTTAACAGACAGTTTGGTAACACTTGCATTGTGTATTTTCAAAACGAGTAGCCATTCATATTGATAATATTGGCTATTAATTTGCAAATGCATCATTTAGTATATCTGAGCGTGCCATCCCTTTCGCTTGCGAAAAAGATAAACCTTTTCTAGATATTATCTACGATAGGAATGATTGGGAGGGACCGAGAAAGGAAAATAAAAGGCGGGGCGGTTAACTAGGTTGCTTCCGGTTTGCTATCCTACACGGTGCGAGGAGGGAGGGCGAAGAAAAGAATAGAGAACGGAAGAAGGAAAGAGGTGATAACTAATACGCTCGCATGCACAGTAGTTTTCCCCGTGCATGCCCATAAGGTTGTAAACGGAGTACGGTACAGTACAGAGTACAGAACACGGTTCCACTTGGACTGTCTTAGATTAGGTAGACTGCAATCTATGCAGTAACCGTGTTTCGCGCTGTTTCTCGTATCCTTGAACATGTTGTACCAACCGGCCCAAATACGCACCTTAGTGTTAACGAAGGCCTGCGAGGACGGTCTCCAAGGTTTCCAGGTCTTGCAATACACTCATTCCGATGAGGAGTGTGAGCACTGTGCTTATCAGTGACCTCAACAGACCAATGGCACGTAGGTCTTCGTCCCGGAGATCATTAGTGGAAACTTGTGCCCGCTCTCTAGAAGTGCGCAAGGGGGTAATGACGGCCACGTGACATCTGCCGCCGCTTTCATCGTCGCTGCGTCTTTTCGGCTCTCCGAATGTAACGCGTAGGCTGGTGGTTGTGGCAGTGGCCGTAGTGCTTGTCGGCAAAGGGAAGTCCAGTGGTCCTGCGGAGTATTAAATCGCGGTGACAGTCGAGGTTGGGCAGCAGTATTCTTAGGCTTCAGTCGGCTACGGTAACGTCGTTGTCGCTTTCTGAAAATGTCAGCGCCTTTGTGCGTTGAGCCGTCCCTTACCATCCGTTTCAATACGCTCCCTTCTTTTTTCATTAGCAGACAACAATGCAGCTTCATGTGGTCCATGGCAGTTGGGACATTTCAGGCCAGTTGCTCGGCAGAATTCTGCATTGTTGGGCTTTGCACTAGAGGACTGCACGGGCTCGGGCCTACCCGAAAATTCGGGCCCGGCCCGGCCCGGCCCGGCCCGTAGGCCGGGCCGGGCCGGGTAAAGTGCTTTTCATGGCGGGCCCGGGCGGGGCTAGGGTCTGAAGCTCCGGGCTTAGGGTCGGGCACGGGTTTGAGGTGACGGGCTCAGGTCGGGCCGGGCTTGAACTTTGCTCAGTTCTTAAAGGGCCACTAAAGTGAAAAGACTGAATCGGTTTAGACTGATAAAGTGTACTCTGAGAACTCGAATGTCATTCATTTCACCACCTAAGGTTATGAATAGAGGAGCAAATCAAGCTCAAAGTTCCATTTTTAAATTTTGCGTTGAAATTTCTGCGCGTGACATCACGGATTTCAAACTGTATTTGTCGCACTTTCGGGACGTTGGCTAAAAGAAACTTCCTGAAACTTGGTATATTAAGTCTATGGCCCGTCAATATCTTCATTTTTACCGATTAGGAACAACGTAGGTCCGAGTTGACGCCGTCAGAATCTATGACGTCACGTCGTCTGCTGCGCGATTTTCAAGGTAGTCCCGCATTTTCTTTTCTCGCGTTTTCGCGTTTACCAAAAGCCTTGTCGCGGCGAGCGCGGTGATTATGAAATTGCAAAAGAATATTTTACTGATAATAGAAAAGTCATTTTCTCTCTTTCGTGGCCTTTTAATTTTGTTCCACATTGTGCATACATATATGTTCGACATTTTATCTTGAAAAAACACTTTTTTATGCCGGGAAAGCTATTTGGAGAAGTTTTATGAGAGACAAGTGCTGAACTTCTTTTGCTGCTTGCATATGGTGCTACTTGATTTATCTAAAATGGGCGAGCTAAAAGCAAATAGACCAAGCGCTTATATAGTTAACACCTCCTATCTCTGGCTTATTTGCATATGTTAGTATTTTATATCCGAAATGTTATTCTGTTCTCGCAGTAATAAATGTCATATAATTAATTTATACCTATATCTTAACAATGTAAAAACAATCACAGAGATCCAAAGCGGGAAAACGTTCCTGAACGTTGCAGCCCTCCATTAAAACGAAACGACTGCACGGAGACTCGTTACATTGAATCCCTATAAAGACACATTCGTTTTCCGTGGCTCCTTCACGGCTCCCAGTGGTCATGTGACGCGAGATGGACATGCACAGTCTGCTTTGTGTGCCCACATTGTTAGCGTCTCAGCTTTCCTCTTGTTCCGCTACATCAGGGGTCTCAAACTCTCCTCAGCTAACGGGCCGCATTCACGAAAATTTACTCCAGCAAGGGCCGGGACAGTAACGACCGAAGGTAGGAGAGGGAAATGAGGGTGGGGAAAGAGGTTGTACCAAATGTCAGCTAACGTTGCCATTTGAAAGACATTTTCCTTATCTCATATATGGGTCATCTCTGAAGAGCATCTGGTGGCAGGATTCCAACAACATATCGATACCTATCTCCGAAATGACTAAAAGCTGGACACCGATTCTGAAATACAGAGTTTTGTTGCACGGTTATGTATCAACTCACGGTGGCCGCAGGGCACGAACAAAAAGAGTCACAGTTTCACCGCAAGGGAGAAGCAATGAATGCGATAGCAACAAATTCTAGTGTTATACGAGGTGAGGCTGGCAGCTAACTGTTTTGTATCCGATCTCGCGTAAATAGAAAACGCTGGTGTAAGAAAATACGGCCACTCCAGGGAGAGATGCTCTGTCCGCATAGTCACTTCGCGTTGAGATCGCAGCACGTAGAAGGGTATACAATCCGCCCGCTGCGATGATTGTCGAGAGCGCCAGCGATCGAGACCGCGTTCTTAAATTCAAAGTTCAAAGTTGCTGATCGCGCTACACCGCCCACCGCCCCCTACCCCTCGCGAATTTTCACGCTCGTTCACGGCCGGTCTGGAGCCACGCGCTCCTCCACACGGGCTGTGGCTCGTTAAAGACCGGCGGGGCGTTTCCTGTCTACTTCGGCGGCAGGACTCCCGAGCGGGATGATGTTATCGCATGCACCCTCTGAGCTACGGAAAGGGGCCGGCTCGTTTGATTTCTGCTTCAGCCGCGTTCGTCGATCCCGCTCGCGCGCTTTTACCCGCGGTAGAACGTACGATGCGCGGGGGTATCTTATCAATTTGGACTTCATACGAGACACGACGGCGAAGGCGACGGCAAAAACCCATCGAGACTGTCCATATAGTTGCTATCGCAATACAAATACCTTAGATCTGTTATGCCTGCGTAGCGTAATGACGTACTTATAATGAAAAGAAGAAAAATGGGACGAAGACAACCATGTGCGGGTTGCATGTTTGAGACCCCTGCGCTATACAGTGCGAAAGCTACATGATACTGCCGCAACAGCGTTGGGATGTGCAGGAATAGTGTAGGTTCATTAAAGAAGCCGTGAGGCACAGTGTATTCGCTTGACGAATTATCTGGCTTGAAAAAAGACAATTATTACGAATTCCGTGCCGGGTGATGTCGCTTTATCGCGAACCATATGCATCGAATGAGTAAAATCCTAACCACACGTACGCGTTACAACGTATCAGCGCGTGCCGCGTCCTCTCCCTCCATAGGAAGAGGGCGCGGCGCTGAGTCTACACGCCACGCGCTGACGCGTTGTAACGCGTACGTGTGCTTAGGGAAGCGTCGACAAGCTCACTCGCGCCTTTATTACCACACTGGAACGAAATCTGAAAATAGGTCGAAATCGCTTCGTCCACCTCCTGCTGGTCCTACCCACGTAGTCTAATGACCACCTTCTACCAGTACAACATCGTTAGGAAGGCATGTACAATTATAATATGGGAAAAAGAAGCACAGTGCAAACCACAAATAACATACACTGCTGAAAACTGCAAGGAGAAGCCCCCAAAAAGGAGTTTTATAGACGACATTGTAGAGTGGCCCGACGTTCGGGAACGAGTGAAATGAAGGGATGGGCTGGACAGCTATATTCATTCTACAGAGCTCCACAAAGCCATCCTCCAGTGGCGGAAGTTAAGAACAACGACTGCTGACGCCGAGCAGTGCGATAAACTTCAGCGCGGCAGGATATGTGATGCAAGAGCGCACGGCGTGCTTAAAGCCGATATCTCTTGATAATTTGATTTTTGCACAATAACATGTGAAAAATTAAAACTATAAAATATGTAACAAAGAACTTATAAGCTGTATGTACCGGCAGTGGTGTGGTATATGAAAAGAATGCTATGACAAATATTTTTTTCCCTTCCTTTCGGCATGCGTATACGTATTTCTAAGAGTACAAGTGGTGCACGTGCTTCGTTATAACTTTTAAATTAATTAGTGTATTTACAACACGGCACTAAATTTCGCTTTCTAGCTGTGGCAAGGTGCTACTATGCTGAAAACAGGTGCTATATATCCGGGAGGGTGCACGACTCGCTTTGTCGTTAGAGCATGCTTTATATTTCAATAGAGCGCAACAAAAACAAAGTTAGGAGTGCGTTCTGTTCTGTCTCCTTTGTTTTTATTGCGATCCCTATTGAAATTGAAGCCATGCTGGAAATCACTTTCGTTGCTACAATACCCTATACAAAACGCTCTTTATGATCTCCATTGTATTTGCACAATAAATGGGTACAGTATACCACCGTCGAATAAGCATTCATTGTACCGAGTAGGTCCGCTCAACTGTTTTCACCGTGAGCCCATTTTTACAAGACATTGCCGAAGGTTAAAATATAATTGTTAGCGAAACATGCGCCAACAAAGCGTAGGTATGTGCTACTTAAAACACCTTGCTGTCGATTCCATGGTCGGGCAGCACTACCTAGATTACTGGATCGGGCCTCAGTCGGGCCTCAGTCGGGCCTCAGTCGGGCCTGATCTGTGGTCGGGCCGGGCCCGGGTCTCGCTTTGAGTTGCCGGGCCGGGTTCGGGCGGGTAAACTTGAGCGAGTTCCGGGCCCAGGCCGGGCGCGGGCCGAAAATCACGGCCCGTGCAGTGCTCTACGTTGCACACTGGAGGCAAACCACCACATTCCTACAAATTCCGGTCACATGACCAATTTTGTGACATTTACGGCATAGGAGTTATTTTGCTGTAAATGAAAGAACTACGTATCGAAAGTGTTCTACCTTTATGGGGCATGGCAAAGTGTCACCTCTGAAGATAATAGTCGCGCAAGGCGACTTACCCAAACGCGTTACTTGGACTTGGTGTACTCACTTACTGCCTTAACCAGCATCGTAAGGCCGGCTCAAGGAATGGTGATGTCGACATGGTACATGTCGACATCACCATTTCTTGTGGAATATTGGGGTATTGCATGGAATGTCAGCTTGGACTTTATATCGTCGAGGTTTCTGACCCTTGTCAGACCAAGTTAAGATGCCTGGTGTATAAAGTCGATGGCCAAGACATTCTTACATGGGGAGTTTTCGTAAAGAAATGTCTACTACCAACTGTTGCGAGACCTCCAATATTTTTAGCTGACTATATAGCAACTCCACAACCGGATAAGAGCGTTGTAGTATAGGCATTTCTCAAACTGTCGTAATTACCTTAAGGTAAATGAACTAAACTGAACCTTGCCTAACACGTAAGCTTGAAAATAACATTTATTAAGTTTTTTTTTTTTTTACTGCATTGAGCTAATTGATTAGGCTCATTTTTGTAGTCGAAGACTGCGGCCATGGGATATCCGTATATTAATTCTTCGATAATAGTTGTGAAGGGTGACAACTTATGCAATAAAAACGGCTTGCTGTATAAAAATTTTAGAGACGACAAAAAAGCACGGAAATTAAACTACAGGCCATATTCCCAAAATATCGTGCATAAAACATAATCTTTCAAAACTGTACGTAAATTTTCACACGATTCTAGCATGTAAACAAGCTCCAAAAAGAAGAAAACTCCAATTTAAACATTTAGGAGTAGAAACTACTTCTCTAAAGTAGTTCATGTTCGCGAAGAACTCATGAGTAGCTCCTTTGGTTATATGAAACGGCACTTCAAGCTACGTTGATTTTTCTGTATGATTAATACAGCTCTTTTAAAACGCATCGACATCGACAGAAGAATGCTTTAGTTTCTATTAACCCTCGATAGTTTTAGATTCATCCAACAGAGCCGATGTTCCAAGATTGCAAAGTATAGCACTGACCGTCTCCGTCTTGCAGTTTCTTAAATTATGCGGACTAGTTTTCCAGATACAGGCACTGCAAGGGTTAGTTAAATGCACATGAATTAAAAGAAAAGGAATATCGCCCTAACTTGATTATTCAGTTAAGGAAGAAAAAGGGACCTTTTTTATTTTTGCGGCCGTTTAGTCGAAGAAAAAAGTAAATGACGGGGAAGACGCATGGTTGGGCTAGTTGGTTCATACTTGGTTCATACTTGCAGTAAAACAGCGCCAGCGAACACAATGGACCAGGCGTCTACGTGTCGTTCCTCTATGTCTGGTCCTTTGTGTTCGCTGGCTTTGTTTTACTGTGAGTGACGGTGCAATATTCGAATGAAATCAAAGTAACATGGCAACGAACGTACAATGTACCGTCAAACATCTTGCGAGCGCAACACAAACAGCTCATTGCCTTTCCGCGGTTGACCGTGGAACTCTTTTGCTTTCTCCAATCTGCCGTGAGGCTCCATTTTATCTCACCATCCCATTGTTTCCGTTTTCCTGATTGCGTATACCAACTCCGCCGAGCCAATGTAGACGTGAACCAAAGGAAACAAAAGAAAGAAATAGTCGGTGCAAACCATTTCGCTACGCAACTGTCCCCTAGAACCAGGAAAGGTCCGGGCGGGAAAGTGCAGTCCGATTGCATCTAAAAGCTCGAACGGTCACGGAGAAAGGGACATTGTTTCCGGCACACGGCACACCTAATTACGGTCCAGGGAATGAATTGTGCACCCTAGATGCAGTGAGCCTTTCTTTCGAACCGTGCCCACATCCCATTGCTTCTAAAGCCATCTTAGCAGCAAAAAGAAAATAGAAAAGAACGAGAGATAACGCTCCCTTCAACACGGGGCATCTAGGTGCCGGTTTGCCCTTCATCCCGTTTGGCCGCTGTTCCGTGGTATCCTCTCTTCATTTTTTTTACTCTGAGCTTTTTTCATCTATACCTACCGCATACACTGAAAGGCTTCCCACAGCGCTGGTTTGATACGGGCATGGACTCTGTCTCTTCACGTTATTTTTTCTTTACTTTGTTTCTAAGTCGTTACTGTGATTCTTCCGGTGCTGAGTGCCTTCCTCCAGGCATGTGTGCAACTGCGCGACCTCCGGAGATTGCGGTTCAGACGAAGCATGCTATATTGTTGCATGCAGCCGCGTGACTGCGGCAGTGTGCGATCGTAGCACTAGTGCACTAATTGAGCTTTTAGATCGAGAATAATCGAATACGTTTAGGCAAGCCTGCGTCGATGAGGGCGGTCTTTACATAGGAAAACACAATTTTTGTAATTGTGTCCCTTACAAGTCGCAATTGTCTTGCGACTTTGGCAGCCAACTGAAAGCAGAGAAATACACTCTGATAGGACGCAGCGGTGTATGTCAGAAGCTGTCAAAAAGAAGAGAATACAAAATAAACACAGAGTTGAGGCCAGTATTTATCTTTTCGTGCGGCATATAGCATCTTCTGAACACGGCGTAAAAAGTTACAAACAGTTAAATTTTTCTACAGTAGCGTCTTTTATAGGTCGCTCTTATGCTACGACTTTGACATGAAATTGACCGGAGAGTAGAGCACACGCCTATGGGATATAGTTGTAATTGCGAGTGAAGACCCATGAAAAAAAGAAGTGCAAGGAAATGCCAGCTGAAACCTAGAACCGAAGTAATTAGTTCTAATTTCGACGCCATACGTTAAAACTATGTGTCTAAAGTTACGAATAGTGTGCATCAGTGAGGCAATAAGAACATGCATGATGCTGAAGAGGACACCTTACAGGGGGACATATTCTACAGAGCCAGTGCATGCGCAGTAATCTGCGTTGAGCAACCATGTTGCGTTAAAGAAGATTATCTTCACGCGGCTAACTAAATTATGTGTCAAATAATCGCTATGCGTAACATTGGCTTTATTTTCAATATTGGCAAAGCATATTCTCGTGTAACCTTCACACACCACAAGGCTCACAATTTTGAGTAATGCCGTGGTATGTATATGCACCATAGTCAAACTTCTTAATTGGACACGAACCTGAAGATGTTGCAACTCAAGGTGTACGTCAGCGTCTTAAAAAAACTTTCCTGTTTGACTCGTTTATGTGGTGATTTGCAGCCGGACACACTCCTTTCTTCCAAAGGCGCCTATCCACAGTGCACGCACAATCTCGCGCCTATCGGCTACAAAATTTCTTGTCAGAAAGTCATAGTCATGTCACTGCAGTCGCCCTGCTTTCATGTTACCTATGAGAAGGTGATAACTCGGGGGGGGGGGGGGGAGGCAAACAATAGCAAGATACTAGGGCGTCTTTTAGAAGGGTGACCAGTATGCGGTCTTCATTTTCCTGCTCGTGATTTATTTATAAGTGACTAAAATTGTTACCGAAAGGGCCCCACATACAGAGCTAGTATAAAATCATCACTCTTTTAATTCTGCAAGGTTACTGAAGCTTCCATTCTGTATTAATTTGTTTGTAAACTTCAAAACATGTTTGGATATTCGTTGCAGATTACTCAGACACCACAGAATTGAGGTCAGTCAACCCGTAGGAGCAATTGCTGCAAAAATAGGAGACTTCATTTAAGCACAATGGCACTACATGTGGGCGCTTCCGAAAAACGATGTGGCTGGGATGACGAACGCGTTCGGTCTGAGGCAGACTCAAGGCTTAACCGTGTGATGCCGCATTCCGGTTTTTCATCGCAGTGCCGCGGAGCTTCGACAACCAACTACATAATGTTTTCGACATGTTTGCACAGCAGCTCACAAATGTGACACATAGGTAGGAATCCAATACACATTGTCTAACATTCGCACTCGCCATACATTTGGTCATATATACCGCCCACAGAAATCCTTTGTTGTTGCAAACCACTGATGATGATTCAAACTCGCGCAATCATTGTTCCACCTGGGGACAGATATCGTTTCTTCTATTTGGTGAGATGCTGGACAGCGCTGAAGTGCACTTATTTGGAGCAGCCTGTGAAGGTGCAAGGAATTCGGTCGAATATTTCAATATTTATCACAGAGGTCAGAAAGCCGATTTGTAATTATGATTTTGTAGCCGGAAAGCTGCGCGAATCAAATTTTCCATATTGCCACGTCATTGGGACGATAAGGAAACCTGCTGAAGCCACTCCTCGCCTCTCGTGACTGTACAAGAAACAAGGGAATAGAAAAATTGGCCGTGTATCTGCGTGCTTTGCTGCAAATGTCGTCTAAAGACGACAGAAGAGGCGCTGCGTGAGATATGGACGCCATCTGGCAATACGTCGGGAAACATGAGTGATGTGTTGCGGGCTGGTAGTCCCGGCGCAACAGCAGGCGAAGACCGGCGGTGACCAACGCGACCGCCAGGGACGCCGGCCAGCCCGAACACGCGTTTTGGCGCGAAGCGCTGAAGCAAAAGAAACGTCCGCACTCAACGAGTACTCTCCACACACTCTTTTATTTACACGTCGGCTGGGTAAAACAAGAATGCCAGAGCGGCGCCCCATGGCATTCGTACAGTGCATTACAGAACCGAAACTGAAACACAACAATGAGCTCGTGCAGATGGCACGGAGGAAGGCAAGTTTCAGCGCAGTCGCATTTTCAGCGCAGCTCAAGAAATTAGGGTCTTTAGAATTACGTATGTATGCATTTTCTAATAAAGGAACACACCACCTAATACTTACCTAGTGATGTTGCGCCTCAGATATGCGTAATATTTGCTTTTTGATCAACAATGTACACAAGTATGAACCTAGTCACCCGTTCAAGATGGCTGGCCCTTGGGCAATTGGTTCAACTTTGGCCGAGTGGCCGAATCGAGTGACGTGCCGACAAACAGAAAGACAGACCAAAATTTGTCCGTTAAAGTATGCCAAGAAAGACTATCGTCTTTAAAATACTGGCACAGATTCCGGATCCACATGCTTCAATATTGTGCTAAGCTCAGTCTCCTTTCTAATGAAACCTATCTTTATGGGCTCGCGAACTGGATGGCAATGCTGCACCATTACTGGAACCAGTTTGACACAACAATCTTGCCTCATTGTGACACGCTGCGCAGAGCAGTCCAATGTGCCACGAGGTCTGCGCAGCTTGTGTCGGCGGTCGAAGAAACGAAGAAACAAAAGTTAACAACGAAGCTGTTCTAGCTCGCGTGTAGTGTGTGACGGTGCCCGAAAACTACCATTATGAGCGGTTATATGCCACAGAATTTGGGCAGTTCCCACTACTCGCCGCAACGGCTTGGCCTGTAATAACCCTGAGAACGAGTACATATATATAGAGAGAGATGTAGAGAGAGAGAGAAAGAAAAATTTAAAGAAGGATAGAAATGAAAAAGAAAGACAGAAAAAAAGAGGTATATATATATATATATATATATAAAAAAGAAAGAAAGAGAAAAAAAGAAGTAGATAGACAGCAAAAAAAAAAAAAAAGATAGATGAAGCAATTACGGCGTCGCTTAGCGACCAGATACCGCACCACCTGGCCAAGCTGCGCATGCGCAGTAGCTAAGCCTCGCCCACCAACGGAGACATCGCGCGCAACGTCCTCTCTATATATAGTGCATAGCTTGGTTGCGTGCTCCTGAGGTAGAAGCCGCGCATATCGAAGCTAGACGTGCCGGTCGACGGGGAGTACGAGCGCTGACGGGCCCGTGTTTCGCTGTACCAAACTTTGAGCGACTTAGTGCAAACTGCCCGCAAATTTGTTACGCAGCTACAAGAGGGCGCGTAGACGAACGGGAATTCAGAATACGGGCTATATGACGCCACGAAAGTGAGCGGCACGCTGTGGCGAGCTTAGATGCGTTCTCTCCATATTTCAAGTTCTAAGGTCACCCATACTGAGCATATGCAACACCGTAGAAATTTATTGAGGAGTTTATACGCATGGTATACTTTGCACTATCGGAACGAGTAGTCGAGTAGCTTAACCAAATAGAGACTTCTGTAAGTACCGGAATGAATGAGCCCAAGTTTAAGAATATGTATACTGGAATTTTTTCACTACCTTAGGTTACAGATATCTTGATTACGTCGTTGAGCAGGTAATGAAGTTAGCAACTGCTCTTCAGCTCAGATGATAAGCTAGTACATTAGAAAGAAATCAAAACTAATTACATTTTCCAATGGCATTGATAGTAAAGCAAAAATAGTAATGGCATCACTTAGGTGTATGTATTAGAGTGCTGGGCTGGCTGAAAATGTGAATGGCAATACTCCGGTATTGCACATTGTTTTCATTGAATGAATACATGACGATGCTCGTTACTTATTATTAGCTTCTTTTTCATTAAACCGCCACTGCAAATTAAAAAAAAAACAGCACCGAGTAATCACGCGACGCTGCGGGAGAAAATAGCGAAGCAGCACCGTGTTAAAGTATACGGTATGCTTGTAAGACTTTTGTGTAGAATTTCTCGGAGCGCCTCTTTGAAGAATGACCCTAAAAGAAGGAAGATGAACGTGTGGAGGCAATCCAAACAAAAAACGAATCTTCGCTTTGCATTTATTCTTCGTATACCTCTGCGCACGGGAATCCAGCACACCGCCCGGGGCCTAAACCATTTTCCAGGCGCATTATGCAACTGAGCATCGCAGCAGAGGATTGCGCCTCCTGCGCAGTGCCTTATGTAATGCACTCGCATTCAAGAGTGATGGTTGGCTCTTCGGAATTTTCAGTTCCTCTCCATTCCTCGCGTGCCTCCGAAATAGCTTTCCTTATACAATTCGTGTTATGATAACGACCGGGAGAGATAAGAGGGAGCAATTTTTTTATTTCGTTCACTTATTTTTAAAAGCGTCCGAAGCATATAGCAGCATCACATTATGCTTTGTGAGCAGCCATCCATAATGTGTGCACTTCCGAGAAAGCGCGCGTCATGCCCACCGGTTTTGTTCGCCATTGCTTCTGCGCTCTACCACGCACGTCTATAAATGGCTCTGTTTTGCACGTCTTCTCCATTAGTTTTTTTTTTTGACACTCTGTATGTCAAATTATGCATTGTGTGGCTTGATGTGCTGCTTTTTCATCGTACTTCTCACGATCCTTCACCGCGGCACAAACTGGTTTTCGCTTCTTCTTGTGTGTCAGTTCCGTCATTTCGGGTAGATCGTCGTCTGAAGGATGTAATAATAACTCGTGAACTAATGCTTTCTTTGACTTACTTATACCTCGAGTATTCCCACAGTAAAAATAGCGTCTCTGCACACATGTGCTCTCTCAGTTGTCAAAGAGAACTGCAAAAACTGTTTAGCGAACATTGTGCAATGGAGCCATGCAAGTGAGATTACTTCATTTTATTTAATGCTTCTGTTTCTATTCTCCTTTCTATACTAATTCAAAACTATAATGCCGCTTAGCCCTAAGGCTTGCTAAATAAATAAATAAATCAGTGCATAAATTAATTAATAGACACACACTTGCATACGTAATAGATTACCACGACCCTGGATGTGCTGCTGCGATGGCACCCTCTCTCCACAAACACACACACACACACACACACACACACACACACATATATATATATATATATATATATATATATATATATATATATATATATATATATATATATTATATATATATATATATATATATATATATATATATACATATATATATATATATATACATATATATATATATATATATATATATATATATATATATATATATATATATATATATATATATATATATATATAGAGAGAGAGAGAGAGAGAGAGAGAGAGAGAGAGAGAGAGAGAGAAGAGAGAGAGGAAGCCAGCAAAGTGTTCTTGATTATTCTTGCAATAACTGCGCTCAATGCGGGATAATCGTCCCGGAGGATCATGTCGAGTTCCTTTAACGGGCCTCTCATGAGAACCGAATTCACATTTCTCTTCATAATCGGACATTACTAGGTCGCACCATCTGGGAAGCATTTTACCGAAAGTTGGTTCACCTTACCGTAGTAATTAGTTCATTTTGGCCTAATAACTTGCCAAATTAGTGCATCAATGTGCATGTGAAATGAAATTGTACATACCATGCCAGAACTGTTCGTACCAGGCTTGCAAAAGGTAAAGACACTGCCGAAGAAGACACCCTCTTGATATATCTCTCTCTTTGTCTCGGCTGGCATTCGCAAGCGCTGCGGATTCCCAATTCCTAAAGGCGACGGAGTGGGTCATATTCACGTTATGAAGCCCACGTTTGTTTTTTTTCCCGGCGTGTTTGCAGGGGCGGCACTGCGCGCTGCGTATCGGATTAAGAACTAAACACGTTTGCTGTAGTCAGTGACGTTCATGACCTGTCTGGCCGAACACGCGCACGCGCAACTCCAAACGCCGACCATAGAAAATAAACCTAACCTTATTTCCTCCTATGATAGTGTGCCGGAAGTGGCATAAAGTATATATAGCTGGATCTTCTCCCGTAGCAATTTCGGTTATCACCCTACCTTAAACTATCTTTTCCTGCAACTGCAACCCTTTCACTTCTAAAATTTTCAGTGTTCTTTCCCTCGGACAGAGAATCGGTAGGACATTTCCGCAGGGAATAATGCTGAACACTGTGGGTGACAATGACAAACGAGCGACGTCTCTACCCACCACACCCCTTCCTACATTTCGTTGCTTGCGAGTCGAGTGCAGACCCAGATCCATCGCTCATAAAGCACGGCTACGAGCTGCTGCTGTGCCGCACTGCTTACAGTGTCCCGCCTTGTCACGTTTGAAATATTTGCGTTATCCATATCGCGCTCCTTCAACGTTCCCACTAGTACGTTCTATTTATTTCAAAATTTTGCTCTTTTATTCGTCCATGCAATATGCCAGTTTATGTTCAATGTTTCGCGAAGTACATCTTCTCTATGACATTGCTCCTGCATTTCGTAAAAAGGACTGCTCCGTTTATTTTACTGCCCTTCTTAACCCTTATTTCGTATGAACGTGTGGAGGCTGTTCGAAGCGCTGCCCGAGCGGCGAAAACGTGCTACGCAGAGAATGTCAGTCCTGTTTTGTTTTCTCAGACACAGATACCGCTGAATGCCTGCCAACCACCTCCAGTGGCGGTACAGGCTGCCATTAAGCGTTACGCTCGCGATTTACGCTTACCAAGAGTTTTAGACATGCCTTGTGTTTTGTGCGTTGTGCAACCCACCTAAGCTTTGTGCATATGTACCTGCGCAACCTGTCATTGGCACCATTGCATTTTCAAAACAGGCACTTAGTGCATCAAAAGCCTTCCACGAAAGTGCCACCTTTGTAAATGGCGGTGTCGGGCGCAGTTTTTCGCAATAATATGATAGGTACCTGCTCGCGCGCAGAGCGCGACAACTTTGGTTGTCTTTTTTTTATTGTTCAGAACAAAAGCTCTGTCAATATTTTTGCAAATGCTGAAGTGTTGCGTGCCATCCTTATATCTATTGACGTTAACTCAACGCATTAGGTCTGACTTCGCTTTGAGCCATTGTGTTTGAAGGCCGCTGCCGCTAAAAATGTTACTCACTCGCGCCTTTCATCTATTACTGTGCTGTACAGAAAGTAGTAAACGAAAAAAATCTTAATCAACATGTCAGTGCAGCGGGGCAGGTCTAGTCTAAGAGTGCTTTCAACTGCAGTCTTGAAATCGGGAAAGCAGACAGTTGGAAGTTCGAACTCATTTCTCGACTTGCGAAATAACCCGATAAACACAACGCCACGAGGACAACTCAGAAGTCAGCGCAAACATGGAAATAATGCTGCCGGTGACCTGAGAAACACAAAATATGAGACGATTTCTCCATACTTTTGCGCGATAAGCTTTCCCAATATCTTTTGCCAAAACTTCGTTGTCGCTGTCTTAATGTGACGTTTCAGTGTGTCATTTTGTCATATGGCAAAGAAGAGCTGGATGTTCTAGGGAAAATGAAAAAAAAAGTAGTACAAAAGGTTAGCCTTAATGGCAAGAACGTCGTGCTTTAGGTCTGTGTAACTGCATAACTTTATCGCGCCTCTTGGTGAACTACCAGCTTTTTTCCGATCGCCAATGAAGTCATTTGTATGCGCATGGGTGGAGAGACAAACCCGTATTGAAACAAGAACAGTAAACAACTCATTTTCACATGGACCGTTCATTAACCACGTTCCATTCATGTTATGTATAGGTATTTGACACCACGACTACAACGTGAATGTTGTAGTTGTGGCGATATACATAGTAAGCATGATAAAACTTAAAAAGTACTATACTTTTTGAATTGTGGAAGGCGTTGCTTGTCAAAAAGAACTGTTATCTTCAGAAACACGTTAAATAAGCTTGTTTGCAGGGTAATATTTCTCAGTTTGCACTTTAAGCAGTATGTACAGATGATTCAGGAAGAAAAAATAAAAGCTTCCAATGCTATCATTGTGGAATTGAATTCACAAGGTTTTGCATTTAAAAACACTCAAACGTCGTACGGTGGTTGGTCGCTCTTACTCAAGGTTTGCCAATGCAAAAAAAAAAGCAACCATATAATCACACTATCACTGAACAGCAAAACATTTGTTATGCGGATGCTCTGGTGTGCCAGAGCTCTCAGAGTAGTCTCTGTAAGGTCTGCGAACACATAATAATGGGCTTTTGAGAGAAAACGCTCTTGCATAATAATGTACTGCATGCGCTGCAGTGAGCTCAAAAATTTCTTGTTCTCCTGGCGGCATTTACCAAAAAATGATGGGGAAATTATTAGGTGGCAACGTTACAAAGTTTGGCGGAGGTCTTTAAAAATAAAAACAAGGGATAACACTCGGTATGCTGGGAACTTGGCTGATAAGATTGGATGTTGATGTACAACTTTTCTCACACATTGTGTGAATATTTTATCACAACGTGGGACTTCAAATCTTTCTTCGCAATGAATACTTTCATATATTATCGGTATACAAAAAATAACATATGCTCATAGCATATGCGTAACATAAGCATCAACAGCAAGCACTACTGAGAGTTGGACTAGTTGGCAATACATTTTTATGACATTTACAGCGCCAGAACAGCGCCTCTGTTGTGTTCCTTCCGCTACGTCACGTCCGTTTGAGTGCTCTAAGTTTTATCAAAAAACGTCAACAGCAATACTGAAATTACAAAAATGCAGCGGCGTTTATTTTGTTACCTTTGTTCATTTTCTTTACTGGTGATTGACAACAATAGAATTCATATTCAGGCGAGTGAATCTGATCCGATGAAAATGTTCTTCGCACTACGATGAGGCATTGTGAAAATTGCTTTAAAGACAATTTCCACTTCGGTGTTGCCATATCTTTTATTGGTCTTCTTGATCGAGCACTTAATCCGCCATTCTCACACGACTACTGTGTTTTTCTGTCTCCCCAACACTTTTCTTTCCTACAGGAAAGTGTGCACATGAGACTTTCAAACATGAATTTTATGGTAACAATTTTTGTTTGTTTCTTCAGCTGTGCTTGAGGTCATTTCACACTTTAACCTGGGCGCAGATGGCTCCTTCGGCCCACGTGTCAACCTAGCGCCCGAGAAATATAGTACGGTTCATGCTGCTTCGAAAATTTCTTTTAGTTTGGATATTTCAGTTTCTACACTGTGCTCCAGCATCGTATAAATTTTTTTTACCTGCTGACTACTCAGTGAGAAAATTTAGTGTGCTTTAGTGCCAAAATATTAGCAAGTACATCATTTAAAAGGAAAATTCTGAACTTAATTCCGTGCTTTAATCATATGGAAACGGAACACGTTATTTTATTAATATTTCAAGCAGGTGGATAAAATTTTCGTAAACCTAATGTATCGCATTGGAGCACGGCTGAGTTACAGGGGTCGTGACACTTAGCTGAGCACGCGTACGCAGGTTCGGTTAATGACAGTAGGTTAGGAATGGATCCCGTCCTCCAACATGCCGATATGTTTGGCGCACTTTGTCCATGAATAAGTAGTGCATCTGGCAGTGAAGCACGACACTGGTCTCAAGACAGACTGCGTAGAAACAAGTCACTGGTACAAGTGCATTAGGTGACACTGAGTGATGGTTACTTCAATGTAAATACGTCGTTGTCGGTAGATCCAGGAATCGTTGGCACAACGCTCAGAAGCGCTATTCATCATAACACAGTACACCTCGCAATGCCTGCGCGCCCATATTCTCTTGCTATACATCAAGGATTCCCTTCCTTATACCTTGCACATTGTCCACAACCTCTGCATACGTTTGTTCTTGGACCGCCCCAATGAGCAGTCTACAAAGGCAAAACACATACTAGGTAACATGTAATGATACTGCAGTATTGAAGAGTCTTTCTATGTAGAGCACCGTGCGAACGATCTAATAAAGAGCCGTCAGCACAGCAGGGAAAATAAAACGCACAGTGCAGATAGCTGTTACCTTTTCTATTTGTTTATGATGACAGGTGTCGTCTATTCTTCCCATTCTCGTAATCTTCGCCTCGCCGTTGTAGACAATAGTGGCATAGACGTTTTTATTTATTTATTTATTTTGTTACCCTCAATCGCCGAAGCTTTACAGGGGGGAGCGGGTTACAACATGAAAAATACAAAACAACAAAACAAAACGTGCTATTTTATACATGAACAAGGCTAAAGCAAATAACATCTATACTCAATTAAACGCAACAAAAGTGAAACGTAAAAATACGGAAATCACAAAATGCAAATAGTGAATGTGGTAAAATTATACAGTACTAGCAAGAAAACGTCAAAGTAAGAGAAATGACACACACACACACAAAATCAAGAATCCGCTGGAATCCGTTAACGTTACCGGGCAAAACAGGTAACACGACTTGCCTCAATACAGAGCTAGCATGGGCGATTCGTTCATGCGGAAGAGTCTATGGCCGCAACGATTCTAGGGAACATAAAGCAGAGGAAAAATCTTTCTCTACTGCCGGGAGAAGCAGATTCTGTTTGGTAGCACGGACGTCTCATCGAGTTACCTGGCTGCGGCTACACTATGCTGTCATTCAGATGTTTGCCTTTTATTTTTATTTTTTTTTTTGCGTGTGAGTCTCACACTACCGTAGTCATTCCTTTCACCTATGATGTAGCAGCTTTGTGCCTTACCGGGGAAAAGCGACATGGAAAACATAGTGAGAAGCAAGAATATTATCGCAACGTCCTATCGGAAACACTGATTAGGAAGCCCGCATGATGTCCGATGGTGTAGTGGCCGATGGCTCATTCTAAGCACATTTTTTTGCAATACGTCGAAAGGTTTCTTTTCCTATCATAGTTCAAAGAAACGTGAAAACGCATGTGGAGCAAGCGCTATATCGTTGCCACCACTTTGATATTTCTTTTTGATCATGTCATCATCTTGCCAACAATGAAATGCTATGCAGTTTGACTCGAATTAACACATATACATGGAACGTCAAATGGTCGTTTTAAAATAAAGTCACAGTTTCGCCGCAACGGCGAAGCAATGAATGCGATAGCAATAAATTGTAATGTAACGCAAGAGCGGAAAGCAGCTCGAAATTGCCAGCGCGTCGCTCGAGCCCAAAGGATGCACGAAAAGAACGCACACAAGACGAGCGCGAACTAATGCGTCACAGCTCGACACTTGAAGCGCACTGCTCAAACATAAAGCAGGGCGCACGAAACGAACGAACAGGTACACACAAGACGAGCGCGAACTAATTGTCACAGTTGTTACTTATTTCTGTTTGAACAGCGCGCTCCTTTCGCAAACGCGGCCGCTGCAGCGAGAGAAGCGAAGCACCCCACCGGCAGCCCCTTCTTTCCTCGAGATAAGCGCACGAAAGCGACCACGCCCTGTAGAGCGAAGAGAAACGGCGTTCGCAGGAGCGGGGCGGCGATCTTTAAAGCGCACCACACGCGCGCACGTCGCGCCATCTATGTGGCCACTAAGAAAGCATGCTGTATTACATGGTTTATATAAATAGCTCGCCGTTAGTAGGCTGAAAGACGGTGCTGTCGTGGCCTAATGTCTAACGCGGCGCGCTGCAAAGCGAGAGGTCGCCCGTTCGATTCCGCACGTCGGAAAGTGGTTCTGAATTACTTTTCTTTGTGGTTTTTCTATATATATATACATAATTATACATATACGGTGAATGACGGCGACGGGGACGGACATTTTCAGCCGAGACTGTCCATATTATTGCTATCGCAATAATATGAAGCTGAGAAACGGTGATTGATTCTGAACAAGCTTCTCTATACTTATCAGGTACTTTCCTTGTTAGTGTTAGCGCCGACTAACGGGCCGGGACCGTAGTGCTGCGGTAAAACAGCCCTGAACGCGAGTAGGAAAGTATTATAGGTACGTCGTATGTACACTCCTTTCATAACTCTGAATGTCCAAGCCGTTTCCCTTTTCATCAGTCGCTTTAACCAGGAACAAACGTTGTCAAGCCAGGAGACGGCTGTGGGGATAGAAAAAGGAAAATAGTTCTGACCTTCTGGCATGAAATGAACTGAAATAAAGTACTTTGCAATTAACTTTCGCGTAATGTATTTTAAGAAAACAATGTGATGGAAGACCACTCGCGTATGTCTAAAGTAATGTAGAAATACATATTGAAATACATATGTCGTGGTTGTGTAATATGTAAGAGGTTGTGAAATTTGCGATTGCAGAAAAGTTAGTCAAAAATGTTGCTCTATTCCCCATTGCCATACAAAAGAAATCTGAAAAAAAGTTTCGCTGTTAGATCCTCATTCCTCAACTAGTGTGTCGCGCCAATAATACGTAACAGTAACTGCCTCTAATAAATAGCATCATGCGAATACTACTTCATATCCACCTATAGATAGAAGCTAGCCGATTGCAGCATTATAATTAACATAAATTTATGTATTGTGAGTACAGTAGAACTGCAATCACCTACTTATTTAGCCTTTCTTGTGCACAGTCATACGTTAGCTGCAAAATATGAGGCAACAATCATTTCAGCACGAGCTCCAGCTCCTGCCCATAGCCATTACGTTGTCTACATTATCTCGCAAATAGATAACCACGCACAAAGTGAAACACAACGAAGGCAGTTCATATATTTTTCAACGTGAGCGAGAAAACCCTTCCTAAAAGCTTTATGCAGCGATGTTCAGGGATTGCGCTCCAGGAACGGCAATATAGCGTCTCATATTTCAAGTGAAATAGCTACAGACAGAGCTGCATACGCTTTTAGCTAGCCCAATCTTATCCTAATGGGGGGACATATTGCACATGCGTTGCCGCTCCTATTCAAGCGAATATGGTTTCGCCTATACCCGAGGCAAGACGTGGCTTACATTTATTCTCAGTCCTGCACTTATTTTTTTTAATGCGATTTAGGCCTTTCTTAGCGAACCTTTGTCACTTTGAGCGTTTCTATCTATCTATCTATCTATCTATCTATCTATCTATCTATCTATCTATCTATCTATCTATCTATCTATCTATCTATCTATCTATCTATCTATCTATCTATTATCTATCTATCTATCTATCTATCTATCTATCTATCTATCTATCTATCTATCTATCTATCTATCTATCTATCTATCTATCTATCTATCTATCTGTCTGTCTGTCTGTCTGTCTGTCTGTCTGTCTGTCTGTCTGTCTGTCTGTCTGTCTGTCTGTCTGTCTGTCTGTCTGTCTGTCTGTCTATCTATCTATCTATCTATCTATCTAGCCGCCTACGTCTGGGTGCTCTCTTGATCGCATCCTTAACTTTGTGTGGACCAAAATTGGCATGGGAGGGTAAGAGGATTTGACGAATTAGACTGTCGGGTCATGACATGAATAACGTGAAAATCCTGTCGAGTACATCGTCAAACCCTTTTCTACAGGCACGTGTGGCATTTAGCCGTTTACCGCTTGCCGTGGTGTATGGATATGAGCCACAGGTAATTGAGAGTTTATATCTACCCAGGAACGTCGAGAACACATATTGGTAATGTAAATGCGAGAGTGTTGAGAAAAACGGACATCGGCAGCATTGATCCGACGAATGCAAAGAATAAAAATTAGGATCCCAGCAGGAACCGAACCCAAGCATTCTGCTGAAAAAGAGCCCACGCAAGCGTAATGTTGGTGCAACGTCAATTGTGGTTGTGGTGCCGGCTATCTGATTTTACAAGAAAGAGATAAACACTACATATGCACTATTCTGATACAGGCGTCATATCGAATTAACGTCTGTGGTTGAAGTGTTGGCTCCGCTTTTGTAGCAGTAAATAAACATCACATTTGTATTCCTATGAATCAGCAAGCACTATTGAAGCATTGCTCGACCCTGGAGGAATATATTTACGAATGTTACGCATAATATTCACATGACTGCACCATAGAGTACACTTAGTTTCGATAATGCTCACGTGTGTACTCTAACGTGAGGGCTGACGTTACGTCACACCATAAGTTACCCTTTGGACGCCAGTGTTGTGGACGTGACTGGTAGGCCCACAATGTGCCCACAGCTACTATGCTTACAAAAACACGTCGATTCACCACGTAACGCTTGGCTCAAAGCCATAAAACACAGCATAGAAGTACTCGCCGACTGCTTCGCATGAAACCGATTACGAGAATGCGGGGGTACTGCCGAAGTTTTTTTAATTTTTTTTCATAAAGAATTGTCCGCGTGATATCTCTATCTCAAATTTTTCCATCACTGAATATAGCGGCCCGGAAGTTTTTTTTTTTTTTTTCCTCTCATATATGCTTACTCTGTTCAGCGTTCATGTGACTTGGCCTACTATGGGCTATGGTATAACGTGTAAAGAGCGCGCAATGGAAGACGCTGAGTCAGGGCCTAGTGGAATATGCGTGGAAGTATGCAATGCCAGAAAAGGCTTGACCAGCACGAAATGTAGCATGACATGCCAAATGTCTTGTCGGATTCGGACGGGAATTTTCGTCGGCACTTAGGCTTTCACCGTACAGTCATCTTGGCGATTGCGTAAGACTCTCGAAATTCGCTTTGCTGACTTTCACCAAGTGTTTGCAGAAATATTTATCTAAAAAAAGCATGGCTTCAACTTTCGGATTTTTCCACGCTGATATTTTTTTGGTTTTAATTTATCAAGAGGAACCGCCAAAATCGATAACGAAGAACACTACATTATGATGAATATAGCTGGAGAACGATGTGCCTAATAAACGCGCATTCGACTTAATGGTATGTCGCTTCGTACGGTTGCTGCTCAAGCTCGGTTCCCCGATGCTCCCTATTGTTGTCATGCAAGATAGGGTAGATAGTTTCAGTATTCTTGCTTCTTTGACAATAGTACTCAGCGAAAACATTTCTTTTTGCTTTATATTGTGTAATTCTTTCATCTATTCACTTCATCGTCTTCGCGGCCAGTAGGCACAATATGAACACAAAATGTGATGCCTTGCAAATGGTGCTTTGTGTATGGCGTAAATCACTCTGAAATTAATAGAGAAATGAGCTAATAAATATCTTCCTCTTGAGAGAGGACAAACATTTATTAGATGCGAAGCAGCTCTTTGACTAGCCTGTGTAACGCTGTCCCTCAGTGCGTCCGTACGAACGCGGCGCAACGCGCTCCCCTCGCGGCAGGTGTTGGAGCGCTGCCCAGTAGGTCACGGCGCAGCTGGGCGATGACGTTACGCTCCCCTCGCTCTGCGCGCTGACGTCACTCTCTCCCTTGCCTGCCGCGCGCTCGCCGCAGCGCCTGCAGCTGCCGCCTCGTCCGTTCGCCCGCAACACCTGCCGCTACCGGAACGCTACCGGAACGTTCAGCGGCTTGAGGAGTCGCCGTTTACGCTCGGTGTCAGTGTGCGCTACGCGCGTTTAACGTCGACCTTGAAGAACGATCCGGAACCTCTCGAAGACGCTCCTGCTCCGAGTGCGTTACCGTGCGCGTCGGCGACGTCGCGATCTTCGCGCTGTACCTCGCTCCCAACCTGCCGAAGGACCAGGTTCAGCGCTGTCTGGAAGAGACGCTGACTGATTGCGGCGAGGCGTGTCGACGCGCGCCTCGTACAGTCGCGGGAGACTTCAACCTTGACGTCAGCGGAGGAGGAGGAGGATGGCTCGTCGATTACCCGGCGTTGCAACTTGCTGCGGTGACTCGGGCTGCCAATGTCATGGCGGTGAGAGGCATGACCGTCTAGACGTGGCGTAGGACCGCGCAGTGGTCCAGTGACCCGGGGGGGTCCAAACACACTTGCTAATAAAGTGTCTCACTCTCTCTCTCAGCGTGCACTTCACCGATCACAAGGCCGTGGTAGTCAAGGGGAAACGCGGGCCAGCTCCGGTCCAGCGCCCGTGTCCACTCTGAAGAAACTACAAGGCCTACTCCAGCCATCGCTTCAAACGAATCTTCCAGCGCTCACCGCAGCACCCGCGTTAGCGCCGTACAACCCGTGACGCCACCCGTGCGCAACGCTGCTGCTTCGCATCCCATCAGGGTTCCCTTTGGGAAGATGGTGTTAATTTTTTTTGCAAGAAAACTTAACGAGGTCAGCGTCGATACGGTATTGCAATATTTTTTTTTCCTTAAGCAAGAACGAAGCGTCTCTGAAGTACCACTGCGTGATCGTTTGGTTAGAACACAAAACTGCACTTTTGATGTGGCGCAAAAGAAAATTGGGTATTGGGTTTTGGGTAAGAAAATAAATCATACAAGACACAATCAATAATCCCAGTTTGAAAAAAAGAATCATGTCTCTGCCGAACTTCTGTAATAACGTCCATGTTCTTAACGTACACCTGTTTAAGGCGCTACAGTTAAAGGCAAACGAACGCAAAGAGTCCACAGTGCCTGCGTTAGCAGTTAAGTAGTCATTAGAAGGACGTAAAAGAAATTCTACACATCACTCGCTATCAGCTTTTTTTTTATTCAACTGTCTATCGAAAATGGCTGCGGTTTTCTAAAATAAAATAGTTTTTTGAGAAATCTTCAACATAAAGCACGGTAATAATTTTACAAAACCAAAGACGAAGTTAAATTACTATGATAGAAATAAAAACAGACGCTGTCCCTCTTTAACAACGCTAACGCGCTAGCATGTGAAAGGGATCAAATAGCTTGACATTGTAATGCCAAATTGAGGAAAAGGAAAGAAAAGGCTGAATGGCAAATCCACACAACTCATTGCACTGAAAATCTTGCTTCACTTTAGGAACTTCATTGGGGGTTGGGAGGATTTATTGCCTCTGTTTCCCTGGGACTTTCAAGACGTGACTGGGGTTCTTAAGTGATTTAGTGAGTCTTCTTAACCATGTCTGAGTCCATCTTTTTCTTTTAGTCTGGGTATTAAGCATAAATTCTACTTTACTTAACGTTCTGAGCGGCCATTCGCGCAGCTCTCTTAACCAAGTTTTATTACTTGACGTATCCTGTGTGACGCCTAGGAAGCTGAGCTCGAGCGCATGCATCTTCTAGTTGCGTACCATGGCATCACGCAAAATGAAAGATATAGAGCATACCCTCCCGCAGACAAGTCGCTACCCAGAGAGCCGTATGGGTTACTCCGTGCTCACATGTCAACGCATTCTCATACCCAACCGGAAATCACCACATAGCCCCTACACAATTATCTCCACAATGTCGTTTCTTCGCAGAATCCGGATCTCTCCAAGAATATCGTAGCAGGCTGCACAATATTGCCACTAAAACCGCTTAACCACTACCACACCAACGAGCTTTGAGACGGAGCCTTAGCCGACTCCAACCTCGATCATCAGCTAAGACTGGGCGCCAGAGCCCAGGACGCTACCGAGCTCAAAGCTTCCTGAACTAAGGACGCCTTTCCTGAGCCACATGCTCAAATAAACATTTTTCTCACTCTCTCTATCCTAGGAGCAATGTTTTAGAGCGAAGTTATCAGGCGTCCGTCCCTGCGTTGAGCGGCGTCACCATCGCCGTTGCCGTCGCTTTTACCGTCGGTGGTGTAACCGATAGACATGCAAAAATAAAATGCGATGAGAAAAAAAAACACCCACGAGTCAATGGGATCTGAATCTGAGGCCATCTGCGTGGCATTCGAATACTTTTCAAAAAGACCCTATACAGGCGTCATGTCGACCAAGGAATCGCATTATCTTATGTAACATATCGTGACAGAATAGTAAAATAACAACCAGTCATCACACAATCCCAATTGCGCAACGAGTGTGTGGTTTAATGCTTCCCACCCACTGCAAAGTGCTCATCTATAATTCTTCGTCGTCATCAGCCACATGCAGCATCAAGAAAATGCACATAATACCTTACATATGTGTAGCAAGTACCTCGCTTACCTAAAGAGGAATAATGGCTTTGTGGGTGCTGTTCTACTTCACAAAAATTATGACTTATGGCGTAGTCGATACCTTGCTGAAAGCCAAAACTTCAATCACAGTAGCCGCCGCGGCGGTCTAGTGATTATAGCGCTCGACTGCTGACTCGCAGGTCACGGGATCGAATCCCTGCCGCGGCGGCCGCTTTTTTGATAGAGGCGAAGATGCATGAGGCCTGTGTACTTAGATTTAAGTCACGTGAAAGCCACAGATGAGTCGAAATTCTGGAGCCCTCCAAATACGGCATCTTAATAATCATATCGTGTTTTTTGGG